>NW_014579071.1:21437-22647 GCF_000485595.1 Priapulus caudatus
TGTGTGTGTGTGTGTGTGTGTGTGTGTGTGTGTGAGTGCGTGCGTGCATGTGTCTGCATGAGTCGGTGTTTGCGTGCGTGAGTGAGTTACAGTTGGGTACACACCGACAGCGCTGCCAGCACGTGTCCTTGCGTACCGACTGCCATCTAAAGGCATATCCAGAAAGCACTGCTGACACGACGGCTCTGCTTCTGCCACTTAGCAAATCTGCCACGTCAACACACGATATATCAAAGAGACGAGAGAGAGATAGAGAGAAAACCCTGTATAATTTTGTAAAAAGATTTTTGCGCGTCAGGGGGCGCGCGACGCGTCGTTCCTCGCGCTCGCCGTCCACGCGAGGGCGCCACGTGTAACGTGCGATGCGCCTCCGTCAATGTACAGCGTTCGTACGCGCCCCCGGGGTGGGGCAGGATGGGTGCGGGCACAGGTGGGGGTAGGGCGGGGCGGGGCAGGGGCGTGAGCGAGCCGTACTTGTGTTCTGTGTTATTTAAGAGTCGTCATCTACATTTTACCACGGTGTCATCGTCGTCGTCGTCGTCGTTCACATTTATCGTTGTCACCGTCGTCACCGTCGTCACCGTCGTCGTCGTAGTTGTCACCGCACCGCACCGCACCGCACCGCACCTAGTGCAGATCCGTGTCGTGTGAATAATGGATGTGTGGCGTGTCGTGTGCGTGCGATTCAGCGTCAGTAAATCAAAAATTCCCGCGCTCGTCAAGTCGTATCGATCGTCTGCGCGTTATCGCGTGGGCGGGGCCTGCGGCGGGGGGGGGGGGGTCTTCCTCCCTATGTACATATATCCGCCACCACCCCCTCCCCTCCCCGCAGGCTGTGGCTGGCTGCGTGCGAGCGCGGGGCCACCCGTTTGTAAATTACCCGATCTTGTACACTTGTATCATATATGTTTGTATAGCTCTTTACTTGTCGGTAATAAATGGCAATATGACTGTGAAACACGCCGTCTTGTGCTATATATTTATAGCTGTTGACGGACTTATTTGTGGGCAACTGTTGACGGACTTATTTGTGGCCAACTGTTGACGGACTTATTTGTGGCCAACTGTTGACGGACTTATTTGTGGCCAACTGTTGACAGACTTATTTGTGGCCAACTGTTGACGGACTTATTTGTGCCCAACTGTTGACGGACTTATTTGTGCCCAACTGTTGACGGACTTATTTGTGCCCAACTGTTGACGGACTTAT
>NW_014579071.1:25757-31489 GCF_000485595.1 Priapulus caudatus
CCCCCGTGTTGTTATACATACATCTGGACAACACGTCCCCGTGTTTTATACACAACCGGATCGCCCCCGTGTTTTACCTACACCCGCACGACCCTGTATTTTACATACACCCTGACGACCCCCCCCCCCCCCCGTGTTGTTATACATACATCTGGACAACACGTCCCCGTGTTTTATACACAACCGGATCGCCCCCGTGTTTTACCTACACCCGCACGACCCTGTATTTTACATACACCCGACGAATCAACCCCCGTCCCAGGTTTTACGTACACCCAGATGACACCCCACATTTTACACATACTGGATCAACCCCGCCGTGTTTTACTTACACCCGGACCGACCCCCGCCGTGTTTTACTTACACCCGGACCGACCCCCGCCGTGTTTTACTTACACCCGGATGGCCTCCACGGCGTTCTTGTCGTTTTCCTTCAGGAACTCGTCGAAGGCGACCGCGTCTTGTTCCAGACGTTTCTCGGCGCGCTCCAGCCTCCGTTCCTCCGCCGTAACCATGTCCTCCAGCTTCTTCATCTCATCTCGCTTCACCCCGAGCGCGTACTGTCGCCCACGGCAACCGAACGTTAGCATCGCCCACGGCAACCGAACGTTAGCGTCGCCGACGGCAACTGAATGTTAGCATCGCCCACGGCAACCGAACGTTGGCGTCGCCGACGGCAACTGAATGTTAGCGTCGCCCACGGCAACCGAACGTTAGCGTCGCCGACGGCAACTGAATGTTAGCATCGCCCACGGCAACCGAATGTTAGCGTCGCTGATGGCTTCGCGTGCGCCCCGCCCAGAGTAGATATTTTTTGCCGTCAGTTACGGATGTAGGAATATTAAAGACTTTTTAAAAGAAGATTAAGATTTATATCAGACTTATTAAATTGATTCTTAATTAAATGAACGATTTAATACCTGGATCTTGAACATCTCTCTCTTCTTCTCGATGTACTCCGCCAAGTTTTCCTTCTCGATTTTTCGATCTAAAAAAGAAACGGCTTACTGCCAATAACCACCCCACCACCCTGGCACCCGTACTTCCAGCGACCCACCCTCTAAGCTTTAATGAGAATGCTGTGCAAGGGAACAGAGCGATGTGCGAACATCGTATGTTAAAGATGGGAAGATGGTACGCGAAGAGATGGAAGAGATTACGCGAAGAGATGGAAGAGATGGCGCTCACTTCGTGTTACGGACAAGGCGAATGCCGGATCGTCGGCTCCGACTGCCGGACTCTCCTCCACCGCCGCCTCCTCGTCCTCCGCAGCAACATCGTCCGGCGCCAGCTTCCCGCCCTTCCTGGCGAGCCTCGCAGCATACGTCGTTTTCTCGTGCACGTGCAAGCTTCGCTGCTTTGCTCTCTCCTGTAAGGGCGACCAAGGTCGCACAAAAACATGTCCTATATCATTAGGAAATTGTGAATTCATTGTTTCATCACGTATTCAATGCTAGCATCTCAAAACAACTACCACCTAAACCAACCACATATGCGGTATATGTATATAAATATATGTATATATATACATGATATATATATATATACATATATTATTATTATATCATGTATTGTATATCTGTGCATGTACCTCTTTCCTCTTCTTCTTCTCTTGTTCACGGAGGGTGAAGATGCTACTGTCAGGTGGCATCTTAAATGGGTTGGTTGTGCCATCGTCATGGGTGCTACCTGACACACTCATAATATCACCTGCAAAATAACGCATTGCTATCTACGCCAACGTGGTTGGAGTGAGGAGCCGTGCAAGTTGAACTTGAAGTTGCAACTCTTTAAATTATATATGCCACGCCGCCACACACATTCACATTGTACATTACAAACCGTCGAATTTACTACGTATCAACAATAGGCCTAGCTTTAACTTAGACTCATTCTTCTCCTCGCTCAGTACATGTATCGGATCTACGTATGCACTTAGTCTTAGGCAATTATTTTCAATATAGATGCAAACCTAACCTGCAGCTCCAAACGATGGGGATGACTTATGCGTATTTTGTACTGAAGCCTTCGACATGACTAGTACTAGTACCGCAACGCTATACAGATACTAGATTTGTCTATGGTAACCCTGCTAATTATACATGAAGGATATTGATTTTACTTGTACGACATTATAACTAAAATAGTATACGATCTTTCAATATTATCGACACCGAAAAAGTAATCTTGCTTGTTACTACAACAAATAATTAGCGTCCATAGATGTCGCCACTTGTGCGATCATGTGGTCTCAGTAGTTTTTGATCAACATTGGTGTACCACGTGTTTAGCACTGTTTGCGTTTTGTTTTTCGCATAGGTTTTGGGTTAAAACGATCATTGTTCTCAGAAATCCGAACTCGAAATGGGTACGCCAGCTGGACGACGTAAGAAAAAGGCAGGACAAAAAGGTTCAAGTCATCTAACAAAAATTATGAAAGTGAGTGCACAGACGTTGAACCTGACGAGTGACGTAGCTCCAAGAAACGGTCTTGCTAGGGTTAAGTTTAGACCGGTAAAGCGGTATAGACAATCGGTCGCACAGCCTGGTCGGGCTAAGCCTGACGGTGTACAGACTACACTCTACTACTAGTCTCTAGTACAGAGTACAGTCTTAGTGAGTATTTACTATTGTCAGTAGTCTATGTCAATTCAGTATCAGTAAGTCACAGACAATAACACTAACACTAACAGTTCCTACACAGGTTGCTGTTAAAAGTAATAGTATATTTAAATTTTTGCTACTAGGCCTACACTAGACTGTAACCCATATCTACGTTAGTGCTTAGGCCCATATCCTTCACTCATTTCATACTTTGTTTTTATTTGCAGACTAAGCGAAAAACGAAAGATCACGACCAAATACACGATGATTTGGTACCTTGTGTAGCGGATAAGATGCTCAACCAGGACGTCGACCACGACAAGCCCGGTGCAGCCCAGCATTACTGCATTACCTGCGCTAGATACTTCCAGGACGAAAAAGCATTGAAGGAGCACTTTAGAACAAAGCCGCATAAGAGAAGGTGAGCTTCTTGCTCGGTTTTCAGCAATTATTTAGTCTTAATAATTAATAATTGAATCAATTATAAACAATCAATCTTCTCAAGTAAAAAAAAATCTCCGTATTGTGATAAATTTTTAGGTTGCATTGTTGTGCGAGTTTTGTTTTCCACGAAATCATAACGATTACTCTTGTTGTTATACAGTAAAAACCCGCGTATAAGAACATAGATTTTTCCAAGTTAGCCTCAACATGTTCTTATATAAATGGTGCTTTCTGAAAATTTAGGCTCAAAAGATTCTTAAATAGGTTCTTAATTGTTTCTACTTTTAATATGTACTAGCTGAAACCCGCGCTACGCGCGGGCTTAGTGACTGTGATGCATGTGTTACCAGTACAGTAGTGTTATGTGTAAGGTGTTATAGCTCCAAGAAACGGTATTGCTAGGGTTAGATACCCTGCAATGTGTATTGACGTTGACGCAAGGTGTATTGACGTTGACGCAAGGTGTATTGACGTTAGTCACACAGCCTGGTCGGGTTAAACACAAGTAACAAAATATGTATTGTCTATGTCTTGTCTTGTCTATACAAATGACATTATGATTTATAATATAGACAATATATTATATATATACATAAATTTACTTATGTAAATACATATAAATATCGTCTATATTATACTCTATTATCAGGAGTGTAATAATATTAGAATCTATATTACGGTTTATTTCATATAGCTATGCGCACTTTATAATTATTTTTCACGCGAGATGGCGCCAGAGAGTCATATTTTAACAAAACATTTTCAAGATGGCCGCGCCCACCGTACACATGTATAACAGTGCACTATAGCAAGGAAATCGTGTGACACGGTACCGACTAGTCTTACATGAAAGAGTGAGTTTTTTGGCCGATCTCTTGAGTACATTGTGTTAAAAGTATTGCTTATGTGTCTACGCTCACATTTTCTACAAATGCACCCAGCCTTCAATAACAGAAATCTCTCCGTAATAGTAATTTTTGTAAACCCTTCTGGCCTGCCTCTGAATACACTCATAATGATACTCATACTCGTAGGCTTTATAAATATTAAGGTATTATTAGCTCTTGATTATATGTAAACATGGCGTCATGTGCTGCTTGTGTCTGCTAGAGTTATGGTTATTATTTATGCTAACATTCAATGATTCAGGTTAGAATCTATGCTGCGAGTAAATGTTGCATCGTTTTTTTTTCAGGTTAATAGCTTGTATTGCACTGATCATGTTACTTAACGCAACCATTATACACGAGTACGTATATATATATATATATAGAGAGAGAGAGAGAGAGAGAAAGAGAGAGAAATGGAAGTATGGGTATTTATGGCATTATGGAATGTAAGCTGTATGAATTTATCTAGTTATTTCATGTATCTAGTATATACGAGTGATATATAACACAACTAGTTTATTTATTAATATATATATATATAATATATATAATGTGTTATGGAACGTAAGCTATATATGATGGCTGTGACACGGACAACGATTCTTCTGGTAGGGGCTACGTGAAGAAGTATGCAAGTTCCTCCTCTTCCCGATCCTTCTTCTCCTTTCCCTTCTCCGCCTTACCCTTCTTCTTCTGCAGCGGCTCCGAGCGAAACACCAACTTCCTTCCTAAAAGGAAGCCATTCAGAGAACATTTTTTCTCATGAATACGATGTAAAAAATGGAGGGATGACGAAGGAAGGGCAACACATTGAGACCTCTTGACCTCTTGGGGACATAGAGCAAGACATGGGGGTTGGTACCCTCTGGTCACTGGTCGCAGTGGTACCACGACACATTGAACAGCTGTGATCCGAGGGGAGAGGGGGAGACAGACTCCTCCCTGAGCGAAACAGCAACTCTACAACCCCTGCTACGATACCGCCCCCCCCCCATCACCACGCTTGCTCTCACCAGTCTTCTTCTTGGGGTCGGCGTTTGCTCTCTCTAGCGCGCGTCGCAGCCTGTCCTCCTGCTGCTGCCGCTGCGCCTCCATCTTCTCCTCCCTCAGCTTCATCCTCCTCTCCTTCTCCTTCGCCTAGACGTGAAGAGACGAATCGTTCCGTGAGGTGAGAGGGTGCGTGTGCGTGAGTGCGTGCGTGCGTGCGTGCGTGAGTGAGTGCGTGCGTGCGTGAGTGCGTGCGTGCGTGCGTGCGTGCGTGCGTGCGTGCGTGAGTGAGTGCACAGGAGCACGTGTTTGTGAATCACTCGAGAATCGAGGAATATCACTTGTTTATTATTATTATTATCATTTATAATTATTACTATTATTATTAATACGAGTGAGTGAGTGGATAAGTGAATGTGTACGTGAGTGAGCGAGCTTTAGATAGAGAGTGTGTGAGTATCTGAACGAGCAAGTGTTGAGTGAGCGTGAGGGAGTGAACGAGTGAGTGAGCAAACGAGAATGAAAGTGAGTGAGTGAGTGAGTGAGCATGAGGTGAGAGGTGAGAGTGTGAGCGTGTGTATGAGGTGAGAGGTCCCACCTTCTCTGCTGCCTCCACCATGTCCTGTGGCATCGTCTCTAGCAGTTCAAACAGCTCCTCCAGCCGGTTCTCTATGCTGGTCAACATCTGTAGCGTGCTGCGAGAGACACAGAGAGAGAGTGAGTAGAGGGAGAGAGAGGGAGAGAGAGGGAGAGAGATAGAGAAGATGAGAGAGAGAGAGAGAGAGAGAGAGAGAGAGAGAGAGAGAG
>NW_014579071.1:33164-41651 GCF_000485595.1 Priapulus caudatus
GTTCTTATGTAAAGGGGTCTAAATGGAAAATTTTAGCCTAACATGTTCTTAAAATCTGTTCTTATACGCGGGTTTTTACTGTAATCAAAACGATTGCTATTGTTTTTCACAGGATTAAGGCCCTTCAGACCGAACCCTACTCGCAGAAGGAAGCAGACGCAGCAGCAGGGATGGGTTCCTATCACCTTAGACAGAAGGTTGACGTGAAAACGCAAGCGTTGAAGTCGGATCAGGCGGCAAAGATGGATGAAACAGAAACGACATAGTAGAGTCTGCTTCCTGCGCATCCGTCGAAATGTACGTCTAGCTAACATGTGCATTATTATAGAAATCATATGGTTTTTCATTCATGGTTTATGGGAAAAGGGTTATGAAAATTGTTTCATTCATCTTTTTAATTCAGTAAAATTTTCAAGGTCGACATTTATTATACTATAAGCTTGCAAACTGCAAAGTTTAACACGACTTGAGCATACATAGATAGCCAAGTGATGTCACCTTATTGTATATGAACTGTCTAGATATAAGTGGATGAGGCATTCATGTTTGTGTACTGATATTGTTAGTTATGCTGGTTACCAGTTAAAATAGTGTATATAATATATGTACATACATGCTGAAAGCACCCGGCCTCACTTGTTGCCGATGTGCAAACCTGATTTAATAAGATGCACAAGCACTCGTTAGTACTGTAGTAAGAATTAACAGTAGTCTTTGTTAGGAAAATTGTGACAAATTAGCTGTGTATGCAGATGTGTGTTGGCATTGTATGGTGATGGAATGTTTTTTCTCTTAATGTATGAACACCTGTAATATAGAAAAGATTTTTTGGAATATTTCAATTGATGATTTGCATATTGATTTTTATGATTACATACTAATTAAATTAGAAAAAAAATCACGTATATGCAGTTTTTGTAACCAACAAGATTCTATATTCACATGTGTGTAATTTAAATACATAAAACAACTTGTTTCCAGGACTATTACACGCAGTATATAACATGCCGATAACCTAACCAACGAAAATGCAACGCGCATAAATGAAATCTAATCTGAATAATTACACGTTTGGCATCTGCCTGATGTTTTGGCTGGCGAGCTATTGTTTAAGCAGAATAAAAGAAATGGCAATGTAGCTTTTACGCGAATCCAGCAGTGAAATACGAGTTTTGCTGAACCTTCCAACACCAAACAGTGCCCTACACGTGATTTCTGCAGTCTTTCGTTTAAGAAAATTGTAAACTTCGCTATCGGGTCTAAACCGGGGGTAAAGGCTGGTTTACGGCGCGGTATTTAGCAGGGCAACTAACTTCACATGTAAGCGATAGAGCGAGGCCACGCAATTAGCTATCGACATCCTAGACGAATACACCTCCCTCTCCTCTCCTAGCAGTGAGATATTCAGACTATGCAGACTCACAGACCACAGCTACGCTATTACAACGCTCGTAACAGCGTACATCTAGCAATGAGAACACTCACAGACCACAGCTACGCTATTACAACGCTCGTAACAGCGTACATCTAGCAATGAGAACACTCACAGACCACAGCTACGCTATTACAAAGCTGGTAGTTGCCGCCATCTCATAACGCGATCCACTCGTCCAGCCGCGTGTTTTACTGTCTAATCGATGTAGAATTAGACGTTAAAAAACTGTGAGCGACGGCTAGAAGTTGATCGCCTTTCCAGCGTAAGCGGCGAGGTTGGCTTCCCTGAAAGCCTCCGAGCACGTCTGAAAAGAAAGACAACAAAAGAACGTTAACTCAGAACTCTTAGAACACTAACGTCGTTAGACGAACGAATCGAATCTCCCAACTCGCTGCACCGCTCACGCTCTCGCTCGCGCTCTCGCTCGCGTCGAGTCGTCACGGCAACGCCATATCAACTTCGCTCGCCGCGAAGGCATCACGTCGGTGGTTCGATTGAGCGTGGATAGGTGGCAGCACTTACCGGGTGGGCGTGGCAGACCCGCGCTACGTCTTCGCACGAAGCTCCGTATTCCATCGCCAGCGCAGCTTCATTGATCATCTCTCCGGCTCCCTGAACACGAAACAAACAAACACGCACCAGCATGTAGTAACGTTACGGAAAGAACGTCCTTGTAGAAACACACAGCGGCTTGTAGTGTCGTCTTCGCAAGACCTTAGTAGCTTGTTATTCATAATATACATATATTTATATAGTTTAGATGTTTATTAGTCCGTGCTAGCATTATCAAAAGTAAACACAACTGGAAATTAAGGCATGCCGATGAGAAAATAACGACTAGGCGTTTAAGGCATGTTGGAGAATTTATCGGATTTTGCCAATTGGCTTAAGCTCCGAAGGCATGTCAGAATTTGAAGGGCATGCGTTAAATGACTGGGAAGAACCAATGTATACGTCTGTAGTGCAGCGATGCGATAAGAGAGAGAGGAGGTGTATGACTCACCCCTCCCATGATGTGTGCGCCGAGGATTCTGTCCGTCTCCTTGTCACCAATGATCTTCACAAAGCCGTCCGTGTCAAGGTTCGTCTTCGCCCGAGAATTCGCCGCGAACGGAAACTTGCCGATCTTGTACGCGACGCCCTGCCAACGACAGACACACGCGCGGTCCGTTTACCATTCATGCTGAACAAAAAGTGGTCATATGACCTAGCGGCGTTGAATGCTGATCAAAGTGCATGGGGCAGCAGTGTAAGGGGCAGCATGGGGCAGCAGTGTAAGGGGCAGCATGGGGCAGCATGGGGCAGCAGCAGTAGGGGTCCGTCGCATCTTCTCACCTCCTCCTTGAGCTGCTCCTCGCTGCGTCCGACCCACGCGACCTCGGGATGCGTGTAGATCACCGACGGCACGCAGTTGTAGTCGATGTGCACCGCGCCTCCCTTGATTCCCTCCACACACAGCATGCCCTCGTCCTCCGCCTTGTGCGCCAGCATCGGTCCCTCGATGCAATCCCCGATCGCATAGATGCTGCGGTAACGAAGCGACGCGTTAACGACTCGTTATCGACACGCCGCGTTAGCAAGATGCCTTGTTGACGTGCCTCGTTAGCGACGTAAATTAATTAGTAAAGTAAACAGTGACGTGTGGCGACAAGCCTGAGCATCTTCTCTCAGCTCGTTAGTAACAAGTGGCCATTCGTGGCCCGCGTGCTAACAGACAATAACAATAACTAGCTATGTTGGACATGCTAGCGTCGTCGCCCAGCGAGTCTTACTTTGGTACAGACGTCTGGAAGCGCTTATTGACTGGCACCCGACCCTTCCCGTCCAATGTGATTCCCACACTGTCCAGGCCGAGTCTCTCTGTGTACGGTCGCCGTCCGACGCAGACTAACAGTACATCACACTCCAACTGTAGCAGTGAGAAACATAATTACAGATTAAGAGTAAAATCAACTGTAGCAATAAGAATTTGATGTAGAGATTAAACACATAATTCAACTGTACTACCACTACCACTACCACTACCACTACCACTACCACTACTACTACTACTACCACTACCACTACCACTACTACTACTACTACTACTACTACTACTGCACTAACCCTTTTTTTACACTAACGTGTTTCACTAATCACTGTCATGTGATCAATAGCCAAGACTAGCTGCCCTCATCAAGGATGCTAACTGATAATGATGGTTTTCAAACGTTTAAATAGCTAACTGCATCCAATATATCTAACTGAGTTATCTATCACGTTATCTGTGTTAACGAGCTAACTGCATCTAACATAACTGAGTTATCTATCACGTTATCTGTGTTAACGAGCTAACTGCATCTAACATATCTGAGTTATCTATCACGTTATCTGTGTTAATGAGCTAACTGCATCTAACATATCTAACTGAGTTATCTATCACGTTATCTGTGTTAACGAGCTAACTGCAATCGTGGCCCCACACATGCAACGCCGTGCGGAGCGCTAGCGACGACACATCTAATGCATTTAACTCTGTTATCGGCGTGAATCACGGCGAGTGATTAACGCATCCCCGACGACGGGAACGCGCGAGCGATCGATCCACTCACTTCCTCCTTCTTGTCCGGATTCTTCACTTGCTCCGTCGTCACGACGATCTTGTCTCCCTGACGATTCGCCCCTGTCACCTTCGTCTGCATCTTGAACTTGATACCCTGCTTCTGCAGGATTCGCTGGAAGCCCTTCGCGACCTCCATGTCGATGCCGATGCCGCCGATGTGCGGCAGAAACTCGATGGCTGTCACCTAGGCAACCAACGAAGAAACTTTAATAGAACGCCGATCGATGCGGACTCGCAGCGCGACGCCGCGTTGTCGTCACGGTAACCGATGAGTCGGATGGAATTATCGCGTCGCTCCTCTCAAATTTGTGGAGACGAATTTTTTTCGCAACGATCGAGAGGCATCGCGGCAATGATCGTGATGTTTGATAACGAGAAGACGCGACGGCCTTATAAGAGCATGCTAGATCGTGATTCTCCCAACAAGTGGTACATGATTACTGTAAGGAGTGGTTAAAGAGGGGTAAGGAGAGGTCAAGGAGTGTTAGCAAGGAGGCAAGGGCTGGTAAGGAAGGGGAAGCAAAGGTAAGGAGAGGGTAAAGGGTGTTAGGGATGGGATGAGGAGGGTAAGTAAGGGTAAGGATGGGTTCAGAGTGATAAGTAGTGTTAATGGAGAGGTAAGGATAATATTAGAAGTCTACCTGTGAGCCTAGCCTGCTCCACACTGAACCCAACTCCAAGCCTATCACTCCTGCACCAATCACAATCATCTTCTCCGGCACTTTCTCCAGAGAGAGGGCGCCGGTAGACGACACGATCGTCTTCTCATCAATCTGTAGAAGAAATTGTTCGGTACTGGAAAATATTTTACCCTGACGTAAACGTTGTGCAATAACACAGGTACATTGTAAAATAACACGTGTAAACTGTACAATAACACGTGTAAAGTATACAATAACACGTGTCAACTGTACAATAACATGTGTAAACTATACAATAACATGTGTAAACTATATAATAACACGTAAATACTATACAATAGCACGTGTAAACTATACAATAACATGTGTAATCTATATAATAACAAGTAGACACTGTACAATAACACATGTAAACTGTACAATAACACACTATCCCCGCTCACGTATGTATTTACGACTACGAATGCTACCACTTCTCACGCCGAGCACGAAACAAATTCTTGACATTCCCTCGCGTTTCCACCGCCGCACCTCTATTCCTCCGCCGGGGAACGGCGTGACCTCTGACCCCGTGGCGATCATGATGTTCTTCGTCTTGATGACTTCGTTTGTTCCGTCGTTCTTCGCCACGGTCACCTCGTTAGGGCCGGTGATCGATCCGTGTCCCTCCACGCGCGTTACCTGTCAACCAACCAACCTGAGCGTGAGTCGGGGTCGAGGCAGCGGGAGTCACGAAAGACGGGACCGTTCGAGTGCGAATGAAGCGAGCAACTGCAAGGGTGGTCTGGGAGGAATGCTTCAATTGTTTCCTGGATTTTTCCCCAATTATGACAAATAGATATACATGTCTACCTAAAGAGATATACCTCTCTACCTGACGAGATATACTTGTCTAGTTAAAGAAATATAGCGATTACTTATAATTGGTGATGTAGGTGCATGCGTGCGTATGCATGCGTCTAGCCCTAACTATGTGCACAAAATGTACAGCTAATAGTTTAGATGTGTCGCAGGGCGGTCTACTCACTCCGTTTTGTTTGAAGAGGTGTACGATTCCGCCGGTGAGCTGGCTGACTGACGAATCCTTCGCTGCCAGCATTCCTGGTAGATCTAACTCCATGCTGTTCACTGCAGCGAGATAGATTACGGTTACCGTGGAAACCGATTGGTGCGAACTCTTACGACTTTTTCCCGATCGAGTTCGCGTATCGCGATCGTGGAAGGAATCGACGCGAGGATGAAATGGAGCGAGTGATCACCTTTGATTCCTCTCTGTTTGAAGTCGTCTGAGTGCGCTTGGTGGTAGAGATGTGAGTTGTTGAGAAGGGATTTCGATGGGATGCATCCGACGTTGAGACACGTGCCGCCTAGCGTCGGCCATTTCTCTACGTTCACAGTCTGTAAGCAGAGAAACGACAAGTTCACCGATCAACGTGGTATTACTAGTCATACACATTTGGTGTAAACTTATCTCTCACAGATATTAATGAGGACTTATCCATTTAACACATGGAATATATATATATGTATATATTCTTCTGTCCAATTTCACAGAGTCATATATTGATTGATAGACATCCTAGATTGTAACAGTAGTGGCACTGTTTGTACTAAATTATAATATCTAGGGCCATGAGTAAGAAATCATATGAAATAACAAAAGAATAATTAGAATAGCCCCCTTATCGCTATTCACACTACGACTGTGTACACACTGAACGATGACATGGCGTTCTACCTTCAATCCCAGTTGTGCCGCCTTGATTGATGCCACATACCCACCGGGTCCGGCTCCAATCACCACCAAATCAGTGTCACCTACGTGAACGGGAATAGAAACTATTATGCACACGATCAGTCAGCAAGCGTATTTATCATATATAATTCGTGCATGTAGCTAGGAAATGCTAAATGAACGCACGCATCATGTTGATCCCACATGCATGCAAACCCTATAGTATATGAGATACATATAGTAGCATTGCACTCATTATCATTATGCACCTGTTGTTTGTTTATTGGGTTTATCCCTGAAAGTACTCACTACCTTATCACTATATCCAGTGCAGTGGACACCGGCAAGTAAGAGAACATAACATAACATAACATAACAAAACGTATGTTAGCCGTTACCTGCTGCCTCGCTATAAGAGCGGTGTGGAGAAAGAACGGCGATCCAAGGGCGCAGCGACTTTGGAAGGATACCAGCCTGAAACAATATAGTACACGTGACGTGTACTGCGTCGCTCGCACTGCTGCAGGATGAGTCCGTGTTTTTATTAAAATTTGTTCATACTGCCAATGTGAATGAGATCTGAAAGAGTTACAGTTGCTTGACCACGCGATCAAATTCGAACGACACCTTAGAAGTTAGAGTAATGCCCCTGAGTTACCGCATTAAGAAAGCCATTGTTGATGTTACACCTGGTTCAAGTTTGTGAAGCCCAAAAAAATTAGAAGAAAGTCATCCCTATTTAAAGAGTAAGAGTAAGAGTAAGAAGGGTAGTCCAATATTATAATATATTGCTTGTAAACACCCGTAAGAACGCGCATATGCAGTGATTTTATCTTGTGAAATTTTAACTGATTCCATTAGTGGTTTTCACCTGAAAAGAATTGGCGATCCTGATCCGTCTAATTGCCTGCATCTTGGAAAATTTGAGTATATTTATTAGAGGATACAGGTTGATGGACGACGGTCGCCAGCACACCCACAAGTCGCTAACCGATAAAAAAATTCCTTCAAATGTGAGCATTATAAATGTTAAATCATATATATTTCGTAACCAAAGTTGTTAATAGTTGTACAAAACTTGTACTTTAATAGCATTTGTTTTTCTTACTTATACTTGAGATTGAAATCGTAAAAATAGATAATATACCATATTATCGATATGTATGTCTGAAACTTTTATAAATTCGCCGGTGTTCACGAGATGGCGCCACTTCCTTAGCCAACAGAGGGTCGCCCCCAGAAGCAAAACACACGGATACAGTTTTGTTTGTGATGATATAATAAAATGTTTCGCATCAAGCAACTACTGTCGTCCTCTGAGGACAAGGTATGTTAGGGTTAGCGCGGCAAGTCATTAATAGGTGTAAACAGACGTGTGGCCGGTTAAAGGAGAATTCACCAGTGCAATAGATTGCCTTCCGCAGTAGTCAGTACCGTAGTCGTAGTCAGTACAGTCACTATACACACAGTACAGTAGGCCTGAATAAGCATGACACAAAAACTAAAAACACTTAGAGTGTTTCACTGCATGGACATCATACACGTTATTTATGCTAAACGACCCAGGTTCAACGTCCAAACTTCACTCGAAACTTAAGCCAGCGGCATTTATTGCAAATTTCATGTAATCGTCAGTACATCACGTCGGATGTCAGACAGTGTCGGAACTGCACATCGAAGTATGGTTTTCTTTGTTGTGTTACGTCACGCAGGACAAAAATGGAAAACAAACATCGTCTCAGTCTCCGAAGCCTAGGTCCGGATCCCACCCCCAGGGGGCAGCAGCAGCATCTCAGGAAGCATCCGGCGATGAGGACGAAGCAGAGGTAAATGTAATAATAATATCTCTCACACTCGCAGCCTTCCGCATCCCAGCATCCTGCATAAACATTACACGATCAAACCTCTATGTTGCCATAGTGATGACCACAGTCCGCGAAACGAAAACAGTCTGTCTCCTCAAAACCATTTTGAGCACGAATTGCAGTAAGGTACGTGACGGTAGACTAATATGGACAATAATGACGAGTACATATCCAATATGGCGGTGCACAACATCACCCAATCAAAGCTC
>NW_014579071.1:44237-44524 GCF_000485595.1 Priapulus caudatus
GGTTACGCTTTGCAGGACAATTTGAAAGAGAAGAAGAGTTTTGCTGAGGCACTAGAGGCTCAGTTAACTCAGAGGTAAGATTGCAGTGATGTTCGATCGTTGTTCCATTCGTGTTCCATCGTTGAGCGACGATGCATGACATTGTGTATTCCCTCGTTGTTCCATTGTTGTTCCATAGTGTTCCATTATTAAGTGACGATGCGTAACATGGTCTGTTCCCTCATTGTTCCATCATTGATCAACGATCTATGATGTTGCGTGTTCCATCGTTGTTCCATCGTTGTTCC
>NW_014579072.1:0-4332 GCF_000485595.1 Priapulus caudatus
GTGTGCGTGCGTGTGTGTGCGTGTGTGTGTGTGTGCGTGTGTGCGTGTGTGTGTGTGTGGTAGATAGTCCCGTCCTACAGCGTGTGTACGTACGTACGCACGTACGGTGGGCGCATGAACATGGCTGACGATACACGCAAACAGACGTACGGTGCATGCATGTAGGCTACATCAATAGTGCATAATAGAGATTCTATAATAGTCTATATTATGTACTCTTGATGTACATGGCTGACGCAAACAGACGTACGGTGCATGCATGTAGGCTACATCAATAGTGCATAATAGAGATTCTATAATAGAGTCTCTATTTATGTACTATTGATGTACATGGCTGACGCAAACAGACATACGGTGCATGCATGTAGGCTACATCAATAGTGCATAATAGAGATTCTATAATAGAGTCTCTATTATGTACTATTGATGTACATGGCTGACGCAAACAGACGCGGGAAACAGCATTGAATCGAGAATCCGTCTGCGACGTGAATGGCGGGAAAATCCTGTCAGCATCGTCATAGCGACACAGACGCGCGTCGTTTGTTGACGCACGCACGCACGCACGCACGCACGCACCGCCACGCGCGCACGCATGCACACGCACGCACCCACGCACGAACACGCTCCGCTCACATGCACGCACGCACAACACTATCCATTTGCTTGTCCAACTCGAAAAGTACGAATCGAACGTATGAATTATTCACATTGTCTGCGCGCGCGGCGACATATCGGCTGCTACGTATACGTGCGTGCGTGCGTGGCGGTGCGTGCGTGCGTGCGTTGCAATACGTGCGTGGTAATGCGTGCGTGCGTGGCAGTGCGTGCGTGCGTGGCAGTGCGTGCGTGCATGCGTGCGTGGCGGTGTGTGCGTGTGTGAACGACAGTGGAATTAAATCGGATTAAACGCCGATGATTCCGCGTGCTCTCGTGAGGCCATGCATGCTCCACGTGTATGGCAGGCGAGGTGGGGCACAAATGGTATTTAGTGTCTATCATTAAATCATTTAGTGTTTGTCAATAATACACGTGCAGCCTTTTATAAATTACAGCTACCCTACTGTTCTGACACAGCCTGTAATAAAGCGTAATATTAGCGTATAATTGCCTTTGTCACAGACAAGTCACCATTAAAGCGGACAGATTATACCTGCATTGTGCGGTGAGTGGTGACTGAGTGAGAGTGAGCCGGAGAGAGAGAGATGGAGAAAGAGAGAAGGGGTGCTGAGAGAAGGGAGAGAAAGAGATACAGAGAGATAGAGGGAGAGAGAGCGAGAGAGAGAGAGAGAGNATCGCTGAGAGGGTCTATGTTGCCGGTATACCGGAACGTACCCTGGTACTATTTAATATGCCGGACCGTACCTCGCCTACTCCACTAACGAGTCTAGGGAGTCGTCTACGCCTACTCCCTAACCCTAACCCTAACCCTAACCCTAACCCTATCGCTGAGAGGGTCTATGTTGCCGGTATACCGGAACGTACCCTGGTACTATTTAATATGCCGGACCGTACCTCGCCTACTCCACTAACGAGTCTAGGGAGTCGCCTACGCCTACTCCCTAACCCTAACCCTAACCCTAACCCTAACCCTAACCATATCAGATAGTACCAGGGTACGTTTCGGTATACCGGACCATACCCAGGATACGTTCCGGCAGTACCCTGGGGGACATAGACCCTCTCAGCCTATGTGATAGTTTAGTTTTTCATTTCAGCACGAAATGTTTTGCATCGTTTTCAATTTCAACCGAAGTGAAGCTCCGTTATTTCGCTCGGCGACAAGTTTCTGACAGCTGTCGTATTCGCCAGACAAAGGAAATGACCTTTACATTTAGTGAAGGACACGTATAGTCAATAATACAAGCTTCTATATTACCTTACCGTACTGTTGTGCTGGCCTTCCTGCAATTGAATTCCGTAAAACGTTGAACCTGACAGTAAAATCGAAGGAAAGGCGGATGAAATAGGTCTCACGTACACATGAAGCAGAAAGAGACTCGTACACACGTACCCCGCTCTCTAGAACAAGCAATCTTGACGAGCAAATTTTGTCGGCCTTGCCTTTCGTGCACGCTGCCCTAAAACAAACACAAGTTTTAACGCGTGCATTTCCAGTGGTTGCCTTTGAAGCGAAGATTTCAAATGTTTTCATCATCCGTTATCAAGTATATTCAATTTAAGACCCTCCCCCTCGCAACAACCCCGTCTGTACAACAGGGGCAGTCCTACAACGTGAGTTTTCTTGTCTGTCAGGCCTCTCCTGTCCCTCCCTCTCTATCCGTCTCCGCAGCAACTGCAGTCCTAAAACCTGAAATTTGTTGTTGTTTATTCATTTCCCCCTTCCCCGCATCTCTGCTACATAGACAGTTCAAACACGTTAATTTTCTTGTCTTCTATTCTATTCTATTCTATTCTGTAATCTTCTTAAACTCTCCCTCCCTCTGTCTCTGTGACGAAGACAGACCTAAAACGTGAATTCGCTTGTCTTTCAGACCTGCCCCCCCCACCACCTGCCCCTCCAAACGTTTGTGAACCATAAAACGTGAATTCGCTCTCTTCGTATTTCAGACCCAGCTCCCCCTCTAAACGTGTGTGCAACGCAGGCCGTCGTACCACATGGTTTCCTTGTCTTTTAGACCACCCCCCCCCAACCCCACCTCCCGCCACCGCCACCTCCAAACGTTTGTGCAACACACCTATGTAGTGAAGGTTTTTGGTACATCACTTTTCAGTGCCACGCTTATAACGCGTGAATTCGCTCTCTTCGTCTTTCAGACCCCCGCCCCTTCCAAACGTTTGTGCAACACGCTTATAATGGCCCTGTCACACTAGAGCGTATAGCCTTAACGTATGCCGAGCGAATGAATTATTTTGGAAAAGCCATCATACGCTGGCATACGTCGACACGGGCACCTGAAAAAATAAGGATTTTTGTGGATTGGTCGTATACATAACGTATACACAACGCGTACACAACGCCATTATAACGCGTGAATTCGTCTTTCAGGTCCGCTTTCGGCGAAACTGGTGGCGAAGGTTCAGAGTCACCGACTGCTGGTGGTTATAGGCGGACTGGTGGCGTTCGTGGGGCACGTGGCGACCGCCTACGCTCCCAACATCTACGTCATGCACTACACATACGGCATACCGACGTCCCGAATATCAAGACCGTACGTCGATCGGTTAAGATTTGTGCCCAACTGTTGACGGACGGACGCACGGACGGACGGACGGACGGACAATCATGCGAGTCTATAAGTTGCATCTGACTTCGTCAGCTGCGCTAAAAAACAGACAAAAATAAAATAAAGAAGAGTCATTTCATCAATGTTTGCACATTTTATTAAAAAGTAAAAAACCGCTTTAATAGTCGGTTGCTGCAAACGACTGACTTTCGATTATAATCGATCATCGGGACATCACTAATATTAATACTATTTACGGTTTCTGATTATAATTCTAAGCGCCACGAGCCTGCATGCTTGTGCAGTGTATGTAAATTACGATGCAGAGTGTCTAGTGACAAGCCTACTCTCGTCATATACTTATGGATCAAGGATAGTTTGGAAGTGGGACCCCGCAAATGTGTTTTTCGCATATGTGCTAAACTAAATCCGGGTTGCTAAACTAGGCTAAACTTGGGTCTTTACTTTCTGTCAGTGAGTTTATCGCGGGGTTTATGGTGGGCACAAATTTTTCAATGCCGTAGACATATACTGACTTTGAGACCATAAACTTGTTATTAATGTTCTATAGCTGTCATAGATACTGTTGGGATGTTTGCATCGAACAGGCACTTGGGACAGAGTTAGTAAAAACTGAGAATAATATCAATAGCTCATAATATAGCTCTCTATTATGAGCTCTTGATATTATTCTCTCAATATATATCAACAGGTATACTGTATAGTAGCTTTTGTGAATGTGCCACGTTCAGATTATTCTCAGTTTTTACTAACTCTGTCCGAAGTGCCTGTGCCTTTAATGTTGTATGGCTGCTGTTAACTTGCCTGATGCTATAATCTTGTTAATATTGTATGGCTTCTGAGTTTGATGTCCTCTGCATAACACTCCGTGAATATGCGAGACACCTGTGTCTAGAGTTCAAATCGGGATCATTCATTCAGCTGCACCGTTGTCGAGATACGAATGCTAATGTTCGTGTGAGAGAGCTAAGGCAATGAAATGTGCACGGGAAACAATGCTAATACTCGTGCGAGAGCACTCTAAATTAAGGCAATGAAATGTGCACGGAAAACCGAGAACTTGCGTAACATAAAATATGAAACCCCCCCCCCACACACACACACACACACACACACACACACA
>NW_014579072.1:6812-8777 GCF_000485595.1 Priapulus caudatus
TCTCTCTCTCTCTCTCTCTCTCTCTCTCTCTCTCTACCATGGACACATACCATGGACACATACCATGGACACATGGACACATACCATGGACACATACCATGGACACATACCATGGACACATACTATGGACACATATAGAGCCTGGCACCTCCGCGATCCCCCCCCAGCCCCCAACATCACTACTCATACCATCGCATTCCTTACCGAGCAAATTGAATGTCGTCTGTCATCTGGCTGCGTTCGCGTGCGTGCGGATTTGCGTCTGCGAGGCAATCTGGCCACGGTCGCTGCTCGCCTGCGCTTCAGTGCCTTCTAACGAGCAGTTGAGTAGCTGTGGGCACGCACGCGTACCTGCATAACCTGTACTCTTGTATGGGCTGAAAGTAGTGTTGTAATTTCGTAATCGATCATCGGTTGGACCCAAGTAACCGATGATCGGTTACAATCGGTTACTCGGGGTGTTGAATGCCTGCGTGTGCGTAACGTCGTGTGCATGTACGTGTGTGCTTGTATGTGCTTGTTTAGCCCTGTTTACTGTTTACTACTGTGTGTGTAATACATGTATGTTAATAAAGGATAACTTGTATAGTAGCGATGATATCTCTGATTCTCATCACTTTTTCCACAACAACAAAATTTCGATGAAATTATTATTTTCTCGATGAAATCGATTATGGATTTTGATAACCAAGCGCTTGGTTCGAGCCACTGTTCAACCGATGATCGAGTATAATCGATGATCGTGACATCACTAGCCTGAAAGCATCGCATGTTTGGTGATCATGAGCTGTATAAACACAACCTCTATGAAGCAGGAAACTATAGCGACCTATCTATGATATCGACCATGTTAATGACTGCGATAGGCGGAGAATGGAGGAAGGGGAAAGAATTAATTTTGTTCTAACAAAATTTCGATTCAGAACCAAAACAATCTCATCAACGACGTTAAAATTATATATATATATAAATATAGATATGTGTGTGTGTGTGCAGCACTGAAAATTTATTATTGAGATATAAACATACGCACTCGCTCACAGCAAGCACGTACACCCACACCCACACACACACACTCACACACGCGCACCAAGCACATGCGCGCTCGCACACGTACCACGTACGCACATACGCACATACGCACATACGCCGCACGCACATACGCGCATACTACGCGCGCACGCACGCCCCCTCCCCCCCCACACACACGTACACACGTACACACACACGCACACGCACACACAGACACACACACACACACACACANATATATATATATGACAGCACACGGAGTCGACAGGACGGAAATACGACGCATAAAAAATGTAATCGCATGCATCTAATAATAAATTTTTGATCGTGGCGGACGAGGAAAAATTGTCGCTCACAATACCTGCAGGGATGTGGGAACATGCTCAAGAGAAAAGCCTTCTGATATATTGACTCGTTCGCGTCGAAAACTTCAAACTACTGCGAACTACGTGAACCGCAAATCTATCACAGATAAACGACTCAACGAACATTGCCAAAGTATGGCGTCATTGACGATAAAAGTTGGTTTCATCGGTGATGATTAGAATCCATGTTTGAATCACGTCCTTGAATCATCTGCCGAATATTGTAATTTATCATCTGAAGTTTGAAGTAGAAGTTTGAAAGTGCTAAGAGCATTATAGCTGGTTTATTTATTAATGATTGGAAGAGAGCGTTAATAGAGCTCAATACCGTAGAAGTACGGTATTAGAACGATTATAGTACTTAGTGCTGCGTAAATAAATAATGCTAAAAATAAATAAATAAATAATTAAATAAATAAATAAATAAATGGATGAACAAATGAATGAATGAATGAATTAATACATACCCCAAACACACACACACACACACACACACACACACACACACACACACACACACACACACACACACACACACACACACACACACACACACACACACACACGC
>NW_014579072.1:8802-9948 GCF_000485595.1 Priapulus caudatus
GTGTGTGTGTGTGTGTGTGTGTGTGTGTGTGTGTGTGTGTGTGTGTGTGTGTGTGTGTGTGTGTGTGTGTGTGTGTGTGTGTGTGTGTGTGTGTGTGTGTGTGTGTGTGTGTGTGTGTGTGTGTGTGTGTGTGTGTGTGTGTGTGTGTGTGTGTGTGTGAATGTATGTGTGCGTGTTTGCGTGCATGTGTCCATGATTGCGTGCGCGCGTGCATGTATGTGCGTGTGTGTGCGCGCGTGCGTGCATGTGTTGCCGCCGTCGCCGTCGTTATTGTTGCAGTTGTTGTTTGTCGCAATAGGCTCATTTATACTCTGGTTATAGTTTTTCTTACTAAATTTAATATCACGTAACAAGACTACAGTGTACTCGGATGCGTAGTCGTATAGACGATGACAATATTTACATATATTAAATATGTGTAGCGGGCACTGGACACGTACGTATGTTACACTAATTAAAACCGCCTCTAGACCGGACAAGCTCATTTAAATTAGTAGGGAAAGTGTTCACACGGTTTGAATTACACGCGTGTAGATTTAAGCAACAAAGCTCTAAATCCCGCTCTGTTATTCCTCGTTACCTGCGGAGATATGGCCCTTCAGGTAAAAACGTCGCTGTGAAAATTCTAAACATCGACGATACAATTCGCACCGGGTAAGCCATCAGTTCTGCTAATTGTTTGTCGCTAATCTCTTTATTTATACAGTATACGAGTGTACAGTGTCTCTTCGTTAATTTAAAACCACATGACATATCGCGACGGTGTACGGAGATATACGTTTGTTTTACGCGGGTGTCCTGTCTTTAATTTCTTCGCAGGAGTGGAACGATGCGAATCTCGTGTGGAACGCCTCGGACTACGGGGGTCTCGACAACGTGCGACTGTCCCCGTTCAAGCTGTGGCGACCCGACATTCTCATGTACAACAGGTAGTGATGGTGTTGTAAATCACGGGCGAACTCACAAGAATCGTGTTAGCGAGGCGTAACGCGGAAAAAATTCGGAGCTGAAATACTACGCGGGACGGTTTATGAAGGCCGGGTTTATGGAGTTTAGCGAGCGAGAGAGAGAGAGAGAGAGAGAGAGAGAGAGAGAGAGAGAGAGAGAGAGAGAGAGACGCGCACACACACACGCACACACACGCGC
>NW_014579072.1:10376-11192 GCF_000485595.1 Priapulus caudatus
TATATATATACGAAGCTACGCACGCACGCACGCACGCACGCACACACGCACGCACGCACGCACGCACGCACGCACGCACGCACACACACACACACACACACACACACACACGCGCACTAGTATATATGCATGCGTAGTTTCGATCCGTGAGTGTACAGATTAGGCGTGCTTTGACTAGATAATCATAAATCTAGGCATGCGTCGTTTCGATTCATAAGTATTATACAAAACTGTTTTGAAACGCAACGAATAACGAACATGTAACTGTCGCTATTGTCATGGCAGTTCGATCGATGGTAGTTTATACATCTTACTAATATACCTGTATCATATATACATATATATATATATATACGCATATATAATATATATGTATGGTAGGTTATACATTTATCATTTATAACTGTGTATTACCATAGCGATATTACCATGGAGCGTTTTCCCACAAACAGGTGAAATTAACCGCGATGTGTGTAAAAAGAACCGTGGCTTTCTCTATCAGACACCGGAACCATTTGTTTTTTGTTTTCAAAAAAAATATGGCAATCTAATTCCCCGCTCGCATCACACTGCCTCTGGACACCTAATATACCCCTACCTTCCCCCTATAGGGGCAAAAAACACCGTGAAGTCTCTTCTTCTCTCGTTTCTTTAACCAAATTACAGACATCGTTGTAAGATTTTACGTGCCGCCGAGGATGAACACCGCTTCTCACTACTAGGACCGCATTACCTGTCTATATATACAATAAGATCTGTCTCTATCTCTCTCTCTCCCCCCCTCTCTCTCTCTCTCTCTCTCTCTCTCTCTCTCTC
>NW_014579072.1:11505-14350 GCF_000485595.1 Priapulus caudatus
TTGTCTCTCTGTCTCTCTCCCTTCTTCTCTCTCTACCTCCTCTCTTCTCGTCTCTCTTCCGTCTCTCTCTCTCTTCTCTCTCTCTCTCTCTCCTCTCTCTCTCTCCTCGTCTCTCTCTCCCTTCTCTCTCTCTCTCCTCTTCTCTCTCTCGGCTCTCTTCTCTCTCTCTCTCTCTCCTCTCTCTATCTCTCTCTCTCCTCTCTCTCTCCTCTCTCTCTCTCTGCTCTCTCTCTCTCATCTCTTCTCATCTCTCTCTCTCTCTCTTCTCTTCTCTCTCTCTCTCTCTCTCTCCTCTCCTCTTCTCTCCGTCTTCTCTCTTCGTTCTCTCTCTCTCTCTCTCTGGCTCTCTCTCGCTTCTCATTTCCGCTATATCTCTCGCCTCTCCTCTATATAATATATATTTAGTATCTCTCTATCTCTCCTTCCTCTCTCCGCTCTCTCCTCTCTCTCATCTCTTGTCTCTCATCTTTCTCTCTGCTCGCTCTATCTCTCTACTCTTCGCTCTCTCTCTCCTCTCTCCTCTCTCTTCTCTCTCTCTCTCTCCATCTATCTACTCTATCTCTTTCGCTCGCTCATCTCTTTCTCTCTCTCTCCTTCACTCTCTCTCTCTTCTCATCCGCGCTCTCTCTCCTCGTCTCTCGCGCCTCTCTCTCTCGCTCGTCTCTCTGTCGTCTCTTCTCTCTCTCTCTCTCTCTCTCTCTCTCTCTCTCTCTCTCGCTCTCTCGCCTTTCGCCTCTCTCTCCCTCGCTTTCTCTCATCCCCCTCTATCCATCCCCCTCTCTCCCTCTCTCTCGCCTATCGCTCGCGGGCAGCTTGCCTGCTGCTATTTGCATCGTTAGCGCAACTGGAGCACATGTGGTGCACTGAGCATGGATGGCTTCCTTACTGCCAGCCTGAGGCTGGCTGGCTGCCTGGCTGGTTATAGTACATAGAGAGAAGTAAGGTCCCAGCAGCTGCTCTATACTGAAGCCCTCGTGGGTTTCACCGCCGCTGCTGAGGCCGTGGCGACGGAGGATGAGGGGGAGGAGGGGGGGGAGGAAAGGGGAGGGGAGAGGGAGGGTAAACATTTCCTTTCCTATCCTATTAGTCTCCTTTCCTATTTTTATTCCCATTTCCCGTATTATTCTCGGCGGCCCTCGGCTCTGCTGCGTGGGCTGTTATTGGTGGGTGGGTGGTAGGCTGTTATTGGTGGATAGGGGGGGTTGGCTGGTGGTTGTTGTTGGGGGTGGGGATGGGTAGATGTTGGGTGGTCGGGTGTGGGTGGGTGTTGGATGGTTGGCTGTGGGTGGTGGGTGGGTGGTTGTTGGTGGGTGTTGGTGGGGTGGGTGGTTGGTTAGCCAACCGCTATGTCGTATATGTGCAAGTCCGTATCTAGGGATTTTATGCGTGCTTGCCTGCCTGCCTGCCTGCTTGCCTGCCTGTCTGCCTGTTTGTCTGCTTGCCTGTCTGTCTGTCTGCCTGTCTGCCTGCCTGCCTGCTTGCCTGAGCGCCTGCTTGCTTGCTTGCTTTTCGCGTGCGTGTTTGGTTGAATTCCGTGGTTCGTGGGTTTCGGAACCGACCGACGCAAAATGCTCGGTGATAACATTTCGCGAGCAAGGAAACACGATAGTTGAGGCAGGAACTGCCTTCCCTTGTAAGGCACGCAACATAAATTATTACTTCCTCGTAAGTTATTGCAGCTTTGCCGAAGGCTAGAACACTATAAAAATCACTTATAGAATCCCGCAGGCTTCGTAAAAAAGCGGACATCGTTCCCCGCGGGTTGACTGCTATCGTGGTTGGGTACTAAATATGCCGCAAAGCGCAAACGGCAAATGAAACCCCGGGAGACCATTATGCGTAGCCATGTCAGAATACATTAATTCTCATTCATACGATGTGTAATTAATAAATTAAATCTCGGTGCTGGGTAATTTAAAATGTAATTTTGTGTTTTTCAAATGTAATAGGGCGAAGAGACATCGCGTTAAGCGAGTCACAAAGTTGACGTCATATTGCGTTACGAAGCTTTATTGCTTCGATGAGATTATTAGCAAATAATAAGGTTACGGTAATTGGTTTTAAAAATAGCGTTAATTTTTTAAGGTCAGAGACCACTCGTAATTATTGCTCATGGCGTGCGAGTGTGTGACGCACGCACGCACGCACGCACGCACGCACGCACGCACGCACGCATGCACGCACGCACGCACGCACGCAGGCATGCACCGCCGCGTATTATTCTTCATCGTGGGGACGCTTAGGTAAACACACCCCGCTACTACATTAGATTTCAGCTTCCCCCACGCAGCGTCGGCGCGGCGCGGCGGCGGGGGTATAATGGGGATACGGCATAGGCCTCATTAATCACGGGACACCCATACGGTACCCATACACGTATACCAGTATTTACTGATGTTGCAGGGCTCTCTCTCTCTCTCTCTTCTCTCTCGCTCTCTCTCTCTCTTTCTTTCTTTTCTCTCTCTCTCTCTCTCTTCTCGCCTTTCTCTCTCTCCCGCTACGTGCATTAATTACGTTTTCCTCGCAACGAACAACGGAAATGTGTCGGTTATGAGCAAGCATGCGTTGGGTGGCGTTCGTGCAGGCGTGGCGTGCGTGGCGTGCGTTGCGTGCATGCCGTGCGTTGCGTGCGTGCGTGAGGTGCGCGCGCTGCATGCGTGCATGCGTTGCGTGCATGCGTGCGTGCGTGCGTGCATGCGTGCGTTAGTTGCGGGGTGCGTGCATGCGTGCGTGCGTGCAGTGCGTGGCGCTGCGTGCAGTGCGTGCGGGCGTGCGTGGTTGCCTGCGTACTGGTGCGTGCATGCGTGCGTGCGTGCGTGCGTGCTGCGTGCGTGCGTGCAATGCT
>NW_014579072.1:15225-16556 GCF_000485595.1 Priapulus caudatus
TGCACATGTTTGTGTTTATTTATGGTTGAGATGTCAATAGAAATACATGTACAATCATGCTTACACGTAACACATTAACCATTGTTTGGCAAGCACACAGTGAAATCAAACACACGCACGCACGCACGCACACACACTACACGTTTTATTGTATGCTATGTGTGTTGATGCATATTCGTGCGCTTGTGCGCGTGTGCGTGCGTGTGTGCGTACGTACACTGTGTGCTTGCGTGTGCGTGCGTGCGACCTTACGTACGTGCCTATGCGTATGTGTGCGTGAGCGTATATGTGTGCGCGCGCGTGTATGTGTGCGTGCTTGCGTATGTGTGCGTGGGTGCGTGCGTGTACGTATGTGTGTGCGCGTGTGCACCGGTCGAACCCCGTGTAATACCGGATCGCTTATCGGATATAGAGTGTTCGGATCTCACAGCGTGTTTATATATACAGTGTATATAGTGTTATATACAGAATATATATACAGAATATATATAGAATACATATTATATACAAAATACATATATACAGAATACATATATAGAAACAGAATACATAATTATATAGAAAACATATATAGAGTATATACATACATACAGAGTATATATATATATATATATATATATATATATANGGAGCACGGGTGGAGACCCTCGCAGTGCTCACGAGGGCCCAACAAAAGGCACGCGGCAAGCCCCTGACCGGGCTGAAGGTCTCCCCGTAAACTCTTGGGGACGACTAGCTGGTGACCCGCATCCGCCCACGTGTGTTCAATCCCAGAGCTACCGGGAGTGTAGCGGCACAGCATACCCTGATCCACCTTGAACCTGCACCCGTCGGTGCCTTCTCCTTCTCCGGCTTTCTCCGCCGTCTCCCAATAGGCCCTCAACGACCCATCCTTGACTTGGAGTTGCCTGAACTCCTCGGCCGTTACACTGCTACCACTTACCGGGCAGAGGTGATGGGGTTAGGCCACGACTCGCTGTTCTCCGGACACCTTGGGGGTGGCAAGACATTGGACCGGGTACGGTCAGCGTTCTGGTGGCCGGGCATCGGACAAGAGGTGGCAAGGTTCTGCAGGTCGTGCGATACCTGCCAGCGAACGGTGTACAAGGGAAGGGTCCCAAAAGCACCACTCCAAAAAATGCCTATCATCGCGACCCCATTTGATCGGGTCGGCGTGGACCTGATTGGCCCAATCAAGCCGGTGACAGCGAGCGGAAATCGTTACGCCCTAGTCGTGGTCGACTTTGCAACTAGGTACCCCGAAGTCGTACCCTTACCTTCGATTGAAACCGAAAGGGTGGCGGAGGCTTTGGTGCGGATATTTTCCAGGG
>NW_014579072.1:17616-19732 GCF_000485595.1 Priapulus caudatus
ATCGAGCGCTCGCTCTCCTGAACACGCCTCTGTTGAAACAGAACGACAACAAAACAGCGCCCCCTACTTTCAGGCAAATGTTTACCTTTTTTGTTGTTTTTTTGTCTTTTTTAAGACCGAACAAACGGTTTTCAACCGAGTATAGTTTACAATTCGTCCCGTGTACTCATCGATCTCTTCTGTAAATTTGGCGCTATTTGGATGCAAACTGACGGAGCCTTTCATTAACATACATACATACATAGAACATTCGCCAAATTATAGTAAGATACAGAATGCTGCCAGACTCGACTCCTATTCAGTGTACATTACCATCACACATTCGTCACATACTATAGTCCCTCTATTCACACACTCGCAGTTCGTGGCGGGGCAGTCTTAATAGACTATAGAAGCAGCCCATAAACATTGAAAAAAATACAACTAATAATAAACAATAACAAACAAGTCGACAGCAGCAACAACAACAACAACATAATAATAATAATAATAAAATAATAATGGTAACATCACACATCCTGCGCAGAATTCTGGATTGAATCCCTATGTCCCAGGTTGGCACGGCCAACCCAGAAGCCACCGGCTAATGCCATTGATCCACATTATAAATAATAATGATAATGATTGTAACGTTGAAATGAAGTTCGTTGAATAAATGATATAGAAGGAATCCAAAACTTGTGTGGTAACCGGAATAAACTTTAATAACTGCTCGCACACAGTGTGTCCATCTTGCACAAAGACAACGCATCGCGCACACGACCCCTACATCTCTCTTCTCTCTCCAAAACCCCGCCATAATCCCACATGTCTACACCCGCTCTGCTCACCACCCATTTCACAGTCACCCTAGAAACTCCCGACCTAAAACACGTTTACAATAATTCTCCCTAATACATCAATGTAGCCGCAACAAGATGCGCGACGCTGTCGATAGACTATTACTAAAACAGCCCCTAGTCTAGCTACCCCCACAACCCCCACTGACTACTATATTTAAACATCTGTACATCACATGTTACATGATAATTAATGATGAATTAAATCGGTAATGGGCGTTCACGGCTACATAATACAGTTTCTGCGCAGCGTGCATGGGCGCATGCGCAGCACAGAATCCGATGTGAGTGTATGGAAGGTTTTTAATGTCTCTCGCCATCTCTACTTTGCTGTCGCATCATTTTGCATCGCTACATAATCTGCTTAGAGTTCTGGCTTCGCTGGTTGTCGCTGCTCGTCGCCAGCCTCAGTCTGCGCATTTACTCGTTATCGGCGGCTCGGCTGTGGTCGCTCTACACGCTGCCCGTTGTGTGTGTGTCGTGTTGCGTTTGTGGTGTGTGGTGTCGTGTGAGCTGTGGTGTGTGTGTGTGCGGTGGTTGCGTAGTGAAGTGTGTGCGTAGTGTGTGCGTGTGTGTGTGCGTGTTGCGTGAAGTTGTGTGTGTGCCGCGCGCGTGTGTGTGTGTGTGTGCGTAGTGTGCGTGTGTGTGGAGCGCGATGTGCGTGCGTAGCGTGCGAAGCGTGCGAGCCGTAGTGTGCGTGTGTGTGTCCTCACCAGCAATGCAGAACAGAGCGTTGTGTTGTTACGACGTGGCAACGAAAACACACGTAGCGGGCGCGACTTGCGGTGCAGTGTTTTTTTTACCTCTTTAAACGGCACCGCTTGCCGCGCATCGCGTCTACCGCAAGACGATTGTCGCGAACGAATCGCTGCGCGTTACGCATAAATGCCGTAACGTCGGCTCCTCTTCCCCGCATGGACGGCGGCGGCACATTT
This sequence comes from Priapulus caudatus, assembly GCF_000485595.1. Lineage (NCBI taxonomy): Eukaryota > Metazoa > Priapulida > Priapulimorpha > Priapulimorphida > Priapulidae > Priapulus > Priapulus caudatus. The sequence continues at coordinate 19,391 of NW_014579072.1, forward strand.
TTTTTTTTCTTTTAAGCGGCGGAACGGCCCGGCCGATTTAAGCTTGGCGTGGGTTATCTGCGAGCGGCAGCGGCGGGACGGCGGCGACGGAGGCGGCGGCGGCGGAAATAATTGACGAAGAATTCATTGGGGAGGGTGAGGTGGGAAGGGTAGGGGAAGGAGAGGGGGAGGGAGGAGGAGGGGAGAGGGGCGGCAAGAGAAATGGGGAGGGAGAAGGAAGGGAGAGGGGCGGCAGGGGGAATGGGGAGGGGAGAGGGGCGGCAGGGGGAATGGGGAGGGGAGAGGGCGGCAGGGGAATGGGAGGGAGAGGGCGGCAGGGAAATGGGGAGGGAGAGGAGCGGC
>NW_014579072.1:19802-23819 GCF_000485595.1 Priapulus caudatus
CTCTCTCTCTCTCTCTTCTCTTCTTCTCTCTCTCTCTCTCTCTCTCTCTCTCTCTCTCTCTCTCTCTCTCTCTCTCTCTCTCTCTCTCTCTCTCTACCATACACCTCTCTCTCCCATCGTTGCAGGTTTATGCTACGACCTGATCATGCCTCCGCTTACAACGACACAAAAAGTCGTTTGAAAATTGAAACCCACGTTTTTTTGGTAAAACCCCTCTTTCCGGTCGTTGGAAGTTCCGGCTACGGTTTGACCCCGCTTATTACGACACATAAACGACATTTGAAATTCCGTGTTTTTTGCTTAAAACCCCTTCTTTTTTTCTCTTATTGTTTCAGGTTCAGGCTACGGTCTGACTCCGCTTACTACGACACATAAACGACATTTGAAATTCCGTGTTTTTTGCTTAAAACCCCTTCTTTTTTTCTCTTATTATTTCAGGTTCCGGCTACGGTTTGACCCCGCTTACTACGACACATAAACGACATTTGAAATTCCGTGTTTTTTGCTTAAAACCCCTTCTTTTTTTCTCTTATTGTTACAGGTTCAAGCTACGGTCTGACCCCCGTGTAATTCGACAAAAAACTGACAAAAAGAATGAATTATTTGCTAAAAACCTCCCCCTCTCTCTCTCTCTGCTTCTCGCAGGTTCAGGCTACGGACTCGCCTACGTGCCGGGGGCGACGATGATCGGCTACTACTTCGACCGGCGCATATACCTCGCGTCGTCCGTCGCCACGCTCGGCGGCGTCGGCTGCGGACTCATGCTGGTCGCCCCGCTTATACAGTCGCTCGTCGACGAGTACTCGTGGCGCGGCGCCATGCTCGTCCACGGCGCCATCGCTCTCCATCTCTGCGTCGTCGCCGCCCTCCTGCGCCCGATGGACAACAGCTACACGCGCGAGGATGCGGGATGGGCGCAGCTTCCCGGGGATGCGGCGGCGGCGCTGCGCGACCGCCGCGTCGTCATCTTCTGCATCAACAACGTGGCGTGGGTCGCCGGCTCGTACGCCGCCTTCACGATGATGTGCGAGTTCGCTGAGAGCACGGCGATCGTCGCCGAGCGACGCAGCGCGTTCCTGCTCGTCTGCGTCGGCGCGGCGTTCGTCGTCGGACGCTTCCTGGCGGGCGTGCTGGCGAATCATCCACGCTGCGACGAGCTGTGGGTGTACAACCTCGCCACGCTCGTGCTCGGCGTCGTCATCATCATCTTCCCCGGAATCAAGTCCGCCGTCGTGCTCAGTACGTATAGAGGAGGGAGAAGGGGAGAGGGGGGAGAAGGGGTGAGGAGGGGGAGAGGGGGAGGGAGGAACTATCGACCTCGAGGGAATCCCCGCACGGCGGCCTACCTAATTGCAGAATTAGACGAGCCAGCGTAACGACCTGACACTAAGCGGCATCTCTGCTCGTCTTCTGTCTCTCGATCAGCACATACACACTGTTCAACACACCACAACACACACACACCACACCACACACACACACACACACACACCACACACACACACGACACACACACACACTCACACACACACACACACTACCCACACCACACACACACACACATGTAGCACTCGCCTGGACTACTATCTCGCTGCGCTGCTCTCTCTCTCGGGTCTCTCTCTCTCTCTTCGCGTCTCTCTCTCTCTCTCTCTCTCATCTCTCTCTCATTCGTCTTTGCTCTCTCTCTCTCTCTCTCTCTCTCTCTCTCTCTCTTCTGCTTCTCTCTCCTCGCCTCTCAGCTTGCTTCTCGTTTCTCTCTCGTCTCTCCTCTCGCTCTTCTCGCTCTCTTTCTCTTTGTCGCGCGCTCTCTCTGTCGCTCTCTCTCGTCTCTCTCTCTTGCTCTCTCTCTCTCTCTCTCTTTGCTCTCTCGCTCTCTCCTCTTCTCTCTCTATCTCGTCGTCTCATTCTCTCTCATCTCTCTTCTATCTCTCTCTCGTCTCTTTCTCTCATCTTCTCTCTTCTCTCTCTCTCTCTCTCTCTTCTCTCTCTTGCTCCCCCTCGGCTCTCGCTCTCTCTCTTCTCTCGCTCTCTCGCTCTTTTCTCTCTTATCTCTTGCTACTCGCTCTTGCGTCTCGCTATTCTCTCTCACGTCTCTCACTCTCGCTCTCTCGCTCTCGCTCTCTCATCTCGTCTCTTCTCATTCGCTCTGCTCTCTCTCTCGCTCATCTCTCGCCTCTCGCTCTCTCTCTCTACTCTCCGCACTCTCTCTCTGGCGCGCATCTCTCTCTTCTCTCTCTCTCTCTCTCTCTCTCTCTTTCTCGTCTCTGTCTCTCTCTCTCTTCTCTCTTTCTTTCTCTATCTCTCTTGCTCTCTCTCTCTCTCTCTCTATCTATCTCTCTCTCTCTCTTCTTTCGCTCTCTCTCTCTCTCTCTCTCGTCTCTCTCTCTCTTCTCATCTATCTTCTCTCTCTATGTTATCTCTCTCTCTCTCTCTCTCTCTCTCTCTCTCTTTCTCTCGGCTACAGGCCTGATAATTCGATAGTAAAATTAACGCGCACCGTGCTCCTACCCTCGCAACCCATCACAAGCCAATACAATGCGATATAATTATATCGATCCAGGCTTGACAATCTACCACAGACAGCCATATGACTCTTATGGATTCCATAGGACCACCTTATATCTACCACAACAGCCATATACTACTATATGGATTCAGTGACCACCTTAATCTACCACAACAGCCATATACTCTGTAGGGCATGTTATAGGACCACCTTAATCTACCACACAGCATATTACTCTATATGCATTTATAGGACAACCTTAATCTGACCACGAACTATCCATTACTCCTCTTATGGAATTTGATAGGGACCACCTTAAATCATACCACAACAGCCATACCTTGACAACGCTCTATAAGAAGTGACAGACAGGGAACAGACTAGCCACTCGAACTCTACAGCCTATCTCTTGCTTGTCGACCTCGACCTCCCATACTCACCTAACCTACCTAACTACTCTTACCTTTTACTAATCTATCCACCTTACTTACATTAACCATAACCTACCCACCTCCTACCTTATATATCTACCCTCCTTCCTCTCCCCCTCTCCCCATCTCCCTCTCCCTCTCCCCCTTCCCCTCTCTCTCCTCTATACGTACTGCAGACGGACCGGCGGACTTGAATGCCGGGGAAGATGATGATGACGACGCCGAGCACATGAGCGTGGCGGAGGTTGTACACCCACAGNAGGGGGGAGAGGAAGGAGGTAGATATATAGGTAGGAGGTGGGTAGGTATGGTTAATGTAGTAGGTGGGTAGATAGGTAGAGGTAGAAGGTAGGTTAGGTAGGGTTAGGTGGTATGGGAGGTCGAGGTCGGACAAGCAGAGATAGCTTAGAGTTCGAGGTGGCTGTCTTTCTGTCTGTCACTTCATATAGAGGCTGTTGTCAAGGTATGGCTGTTGTGGTAGATTAAGGTGGTCCTATAAATTCCATATAGAGGATATGGCTGTTGTGGTAGATTAAGGTGGTCCTATAAATGCCATATAGAGTATATGGCTGTTGTGGTAGATTAAGGTGGTCCTATAAATTCCATATAGAGGATATGGCTGTTGTGGTAGATTAAGGTGGTCCTATGAATTCCATATAGAGTATATGGCTGTTGTGGTAGATTAAGGTGGTCCTATGAATGCCATATAGAGTATATGGCTGTTGTGGTAGATTAAGGTGGTCCTATGAATCCCATATAGAGTATATGGCTGTTGTGGTAGATTGTCAAGCTGGATCGATATAATTATATCGCATTGTATTGGCTTGTGGATGGGTGCGAGGTAGGAGCAGGTGCGCTTAATTTACTTCGAATTATCAGGCTGTAGCCGAGAGAAAGAGAGAGAGAGAGAGAGAGAGAGAGAGAGAGAGAGAGAGAGAGAGAGAGAGAGAGAGAGAGAGAGAGAGAGAGAGAGAGAGAGAGAGAGAGAGAGAGAGAGAGAGAGAGAGAGAGAGAGAGAGAGAGAGAGAGAGAGAGAGAGAGAGAGAGAGAGAGAGAGAGAGAGAGAGAGAGAGAGAGAGA
>NW_014579072.1:28962-36462 GCF_000485595.1 Priapulus caudatus
ATTTCTATGTTCTGTGTTATGTTCTGTGTGCGGTGCGTGTATTTCTATGTTCTGTGTTATGTTCTGTGTTATGTTCTGTGTGCGGTGCGGGTATTTCTATGTTCTGTGTGCGGTGCGTGTATTTCTATGTTCTGTGTTATGTTCTGTGTGCGGTGCGTGTATTTCTATGTTCTGATGTTTAATGTTCCTGTGTGCGGTGCGGGTATTTCTATGTTCTGTGTTATGTTCTGTGTGCGGTGCGTGTATTTCTATGTTCTGTGTTATGTTCTGTGTGCGGTGCGTGTATTTCTATGTTCTGTGTTATGTTCTGTGTGCGGGCGGGTATTTCTGCGTGTTCTGGTTATGTTTCTGTTTGTGCGTGCGGGTATTTCTGTGTTCTGTGTTATGTTCTGTGTGCGGTGCGGGTATTTCTATGTTCTGTGTTATGTTCTGTGTGCGGTGCGGGTATTTCTATGTTCTGTGTTATGTTCTGTGTGCGGTGGCGTGTATTTTCTATGTTCTGTGTTATTCTGGTGTGGGTGTCGTGTATTGTGCTTATGTGTCTGTGGGTTGAGTGTTCTGTGTGCGGTGCGGGTATCTTCTATGTTCTCGTGTTTGGGTCGGGCGGGGTATTTCTCACTATGTTCTGTGTTATGTTCGTGTGTCGCGTGCGGGTAACCTTTCTATGTTCTGTGTCAGCGGTGCCGGGGTAATTAACTGGGTGTTCTGTGTTATGTATCTGTGTGCGCTTGGGGCGGCGTGTATTTCTTATGTTTCTTGTGTTAATGTTCTGTGTGCGGTGCGGGTATTCTAATGTTCTGGTTTGGTCGGGCGGCGTATTTCTTATGTTCTGTTTGTTTTAATGGTTCTGTGTGCGGTGTGTCGGGTTTATATTTCTGATGTCTCTGTTTGTCGGGCGGGTATTTCTATGTTCTGTGTTATGTTCTGTGTGCGGTGCGGGTATTTCTATGTTCTGTTTGTCGGGCGGGTATTTCTATGTTCTGTGTTATGTTCTGTGTGCGGGGCGGGTAAAGTTTCTTATGGTTGCTGTGCGTTTCTGCTGTGTCGGTGGAGATATTTCTATGTCTGGTGTGCGCGTGGAAGATAGTTGTCTATGTTCTGTGTGCGGTGGGATATTTCTATGTTCTGTGTGCGGTGGAGATATTTCTATGTTCTGTGTGCGGTGGAGATATTTCTATGTTCTGTGTGCGGTGGAGATATTTCTATGTTCTGGTTGTGCGGTGGAGATATTTCTATGTTCTGTGTGCGGTGGAGATATTTCTATGTTCCGTGTGCGGTGCGTGTATTTCTATATGTTCTGTGTTATGTTCTGTGTGCGGTGGAGATATTTTCTATGGTTCGTGTGTGCGGATGGAGATATTTTCTATGTTGCGCGTTGCGGCTGGAGATATTTCTATGTTTCCGTGTGCGGTGCGTGTATTTCTATATGTTCTGTGTTATGTTCTGTGTGCGGTGGAGATATTTCTATGTTCTGTGTGCGGTGGAGATATTTCTATGTTCCGTGTGCGGTGGGGATATTTCTATGTTCCGTGTGCGGTGCGTGTATTTCTATGTTCTGTGTTATGTTCTGTGTGCGGTGGAGATATTTCTATGTTCCGTGTGCGGTGCGGATACTACCGACAGCACGTGCGACTAGCGAGCGAGCGGCCGAGGGAACAACACAGCAACGTGCGAGCGAGGCGCGGGTAGTGTTTCAGACACGGAAATATCCTCGGTGCCCCTCCCTCTCTCCCCCGGCCGCGGGGAGGGAGAGGAGGGAGGGTTGTCTTTTGCTATTGTTATTGTTGTTGATGTTGTTGCTGGGTTGTTTTTGTTGTTGTTGTTGTTGCTGTCGTTATCGTCGTCGTCGTCGTCGTCGGTATTGTTGTTGTTGTTATTGTTGTTGTTGTTGTTGTTGCTGCTGCTGTCGTCATCGCCTTCGTCGTCGTTGGTGTTGTTGTTGTTGTTGTTGTTGTTGTTGTTGTTGTTGTTGTTGTTGTTGTTGTTGTTGCTGCTGTTGTTATTGTTGTTGTTAATAACGAATTAGACCCTGGGCCTTTCTTCGGTTATTATAAGGCCGACTCCGTGCACCGCCTGTGTACAGCCAGCCCGCGCACATCTTCCACGTAGTAACACAATTTCCCCTACTGCGTGCGTTTCGGAATTTTGTTGCCTTTTCTTCGTTTGTTGGTTTAGTTTCGGTTTCATCGCAGTCGTGCGCTAGTATCGCTTTCCGTTGTCTGCGGGTTTTTACCGGCGTTCGCCTCTCATTATAACCCCATTAGTATTGTATGTAGTTATCTGTATATATAACAATAATAATTAATAGGGTGGTTTACTGCTTGTAGGTTACCAAAAATTGCCACACCCCTACTACATATATATATATATTCCCTATTATCTACTTCTGATATATATACATATATATCAGGAGTTAATAAAGACAAATATATATTACAATAACAAATACAATATGTACAATATATACAAATAACATATACAATAACAACTACAAATGATATATATATATTGTAGTCGCTGGATAATTTCTGCTGCCTGACAACTGTGCGCTATAGCTGTGTAGCTCTCGTGCGGGCTGTTTTATACCCCCTCTTGCAAGATGAGCCGCGATGCCACTACCAAATATGCTTCTACCAATCACTGTTGGCTACAGGGAAGGCATAGAGTTCCTTATTAGCGCAGATGGGGTCGTTGTCGTATCAGGTACTACAGATATGTACCCGAGGTAGTTTTAGGTTGTTTAGTATTATGTTTATATTTTATTATGAGTATGTTTAGGTTAGGGTTAGGTTAGAGTAAGGATTAGGTTAGGGTTAGGGTACACTTCTGTAGTACAAGTCTGGTACACTTTGTGTATACATATATGTACCTCGGTACATTATCTGTAGTACTGATACGACAACGGACCCCTTGAGCCTTATTAGCGCCGTATGGACAGTTCTAAGGTGTGACGGAATGAATGGCCATTGGCGAGTCGGGGTTGGAGATGTTTTGCGCCCATCGGGCACGTAGATGGCCGACGGCGGTATGACGTAGGGCTGATGGCACGTTGCGGCAATTTAATAATAGGGCGATATAGAGATACTCTTTATATGTGTTAATGTGTGGGTTTAAGATGCTACGGCACGAAAAGACGACCCGCGCTAATGTGGTTATGGTGTCCAGTTTGCCAATAAAGCTATAGCGCAAACTACAGTGGCTAAGTGGTGCAACGTGAAACTAAACCCTGTGAAAACGAACGGTGTGTGTGCGGTTGGCACCCCGCGTTGTCTATTAGCAGCTGTTTATGTGTCCAGCAGTCCGGAGATAGATCGTTGCTTCCAGCTTCAATGTTTATGGTGTAAAATTAGCATGTGTGTGAGCTGGTATTAGATGCTTTCGCGGAATGACATTAGCGTTGCTACAATATATTATCAGAAGTAGATAATAGGGAACCCCTATTATCCTTATTATCAAGAGCTAATAATACCTCTTGTATTAGGTATGTATCTCTTGTAATAGGTATTATTAGCTCTTGCTATTATCTACTTTTGGTATTATGTATATGGGTGTATGTGTGTGTGTGTGACGTGTGTGTGGTGTGTGTGTGTGTGTGTGTGTGTGTGTGTTGTGTGTGTATGCGTGCGTGCGTGCGTGCGTGACCTGTGTGTGTATATGTGTGCGTGCGTGCGTGCGTGCGTGTGTGCGTTGTGTGTGTTTGTGCGTCTGTGCCGTAGTGTGTGTGCGAGCGTGTGCCGTGCGTGCGTGCGTGCGTATGTGTATATATATATATTCAAACACATGCCTTTGCAGCTGCAAGTAAATAGCGACACGTGTTTTTTTCTTGCAATTTTACACGTTTCTAACGGTTCGGCGCCGTTTCCAACTATTTAGTTCGAATCATTATAGCCTCGTTCACACGAGACCTCGTATTTATCAAATAGGGTTTTTGCGAAATACCGAATCTGAGACAAATACGCGGCCCCCGACGCGCTTCACACGCTGATTCGCGGCTCCAGAAAATGCCGTATTTGCGAGCTGCGAGCTGCTTTAAGCACAACGCACACACCCGAGCAAAACTGGGAATTTTTGTTTTCCAGCGTTTCGCGTTCTCTCGGCGCACAAGCGCACACACGCCAGCCCTACACAGCACACAGCTGAGCAAAACATACAGAAACACTGCGTACAGCGCCGCTGTCACATGACATCAAAAATAGCCATCCAATGGACATCCATTTTTGTGTGTCATGTGATATTTTTAAGGATATTGATTGGAGACCGTCTGTGGCGTTTCGCTGTGTGCAGAACGATTTGACGCACACACCCGAGCAAAAACGTACGCTCAGGCGAAAACACGCTCCGCGCGTCAATCAAACATTGCCTTTGTCAGCGAAACACGCTCAGCTGAGCGATGTTTTTTGTCGGTCGGGTATTCGCACACAGCCACGAACATCCGAGCGAAACACGTTTTTGCTCCACGTTCAGGGGGCCGGTTTCACGAAGCTACTTAAGTATTGAATCGTGATTAAATCACTAATCATGATTAACTTCTCGTACTTAAATTAAAGTGACTGTTCACGAAGCAGTAATTAAACTTTAATCACAATATTAATTCTACTCAGGAGCATGATTAAATCCACTAATCCATAATTAGTTGCTAGTACTAGAACTTAGAAGTAGGTAGTACTAGTATATTAAGTACGCTGCAGATTTTCCAATTGGAAATTTTACTTCAATTTTTCCCAAGGAAATTTAAATTATCTAAGATTTGCTGTACTACTTCAATCATTATAGTTACAAATTAATTCCTTTTCATTAGCCGAACTTGAGATATTTTTGGCGTATTGGTCCGCCATATTGATACTGTGTAATTTGTTTTAGACTGGTACTCGCTCCCACCTCGCATTACTCGATTCCCATCGACAGTAACTAAGCCGAGGGGGGAGCGAGTACCAGTCTATTCATGTTGAAGTCGGCTAATTATGTGATTAGTTAAATATGTACTTTAATCGCTTCGTGAAACAGATTTTTGAGTATGATTAACTAATCATAATTACGGGAAGTTAAGTATGATAGGTACTTTAATCATACTAAGTTAAGTACGCTTCGTGAAACCGGCCCCAGGTGTTTTGCCGGGTGTGTGCGGTCGATGCTTTAGTAACAATCAAGCGAACAATGCGAAATAAACAATGCAGATGCGCACCAACTGCCGATAAAATACGTAGACGGGTCCGCGCTTCGACAGTTCCACTCGGCGTTGCACTTTACGACGGACCAGTCTATAAAATACGCGGCTTCAGAAATCTCGGTATTTAGCTTCACACGCAAGAAATGCGGCGTCCAACGAAGATCCGGTATTTCTCAAGACGGCAAATTATTCGGGGTCTGGGAAGCCGCGTATTTTCAACAAAAACCGGATCTGTTTAGATTCCGATATTCTTGCGACGCGCATTTTGCCTCGTGTGAACGCTAAATACCGAATTTCTTGGCTACGTTTACGCGCTTATGTTTTCCTTGTTTCCACGTGTAAACAGAATACCCATGATGGCTGCCAAGCCTGTTTGGCCCCCAACCCAATTTGTTTAACTTGTACATGAACAACGAAATACATGTGAAGAACTCGAACCTTGCACACACGCCTCGTTCGTTGATTCGTATTACGTATTCCTGATCTTAGTATCTGAAGTTAAGTTTAGTACTTGTAATATTAGCAGGAGTGTATAATACAGATATTACTCTATTAGAGATCTATTAACTCTATTACTATATAGAGAGATATAATATCTCCATTATAAACTCCTGATATTAGCAGTATTATACATAACTTGTGGTCCATGGACCCCTTTGGGGTCTGTCGATGGGCTTCAGGGGGTCCGTGAACCAGGCGCATAAAAAATTATTGTGTTTATGTGCTTATGTGCATTTTTATGGGCGAGGGGTCCGTAGCTTTTCATAAAGGGGGTCCATGGGGGATTCTCAAAGGTGGTCCATGGGGGATTCTCAAAGGGGTCCATGACTCAAAAAAGTTAAGAACCACTGGATTAGTCGAATCTACATGAGATATGCGTGAAGTAGGGACCTCAGGGACGCAGATCTTTCCCTCTATCACTCGATGTGGGTTCGACGAGCTTATCACTCCATGCCATTCAGCTATAAGTTATCTTGAATCTCTGATCTAGATTGCTTTTAGCGTGAACGTTTATTTTAGCGTGAATGTTTAGTAATTTAGCGTGAACGTTTATTTTAGCGTGAATGTTTGGTAATTAAGCGTGAATGGGTTCAGGTGATGAACAGCAAAAATCTCGCAGACGGAAGTGAAAAAAGTGCGTGCGTAATTTGCAGTTGTATAGTTGCCACGTGTGAGATCTCGTTATTACTACTAAAACCAACCGTCCTCCCCACCCCTTACAGGGAATCCCAAACCTGCCATCTATTGTCGTAAATAAACATGAACCGAAAACCGTCCCAATCTTGTAAATTGCATTGGTATTAAAGCCCGGCGCACACGTGAGTTATTTTACTTCAGCGTGTGGCGGGGATTTTCGTTGAGCTAATTCTACAGCATGGGCGTCATTTTATTCTTGAGTAATAATAACTCACGTGTCGCGCCGGGGCTTTATTTTAAATTATTATTATTTATTATTATTAGTATCTATTATTAATTAATTGTAATTTTGTATAAATAGTTTTTTTATTGTTTTTTTTTGTAATTTTTTTCTTTCTTGTTCGTTGACAGGCTGTGATGACAATAGTACTGGGAGGGTCCTTTGGTCTCCGTCATGGGATCGGATATCTAACATCATGGCGCGACTCTGACGACTGGACAATCTATCCACGGCCTACCAGTTCCTCATGTACACGCACGGCACTGGCTGCCTGCTAGGCCCACCCATCGCAGGTAATCTCAAATAGTCCCTGTAGGGGTCATGCATGCATGTGTGTGCGTGCGTGGGCCGTGCGTGGCGTGGTGTTTGGGGGTATGTATGTGAGCTGTGTGCTGTTGGGGGGGGGGGGGGGGGTATGCGTGTGTGTGTGTGTGTGTGTGTGTGTGTGTGTGGTGTGTGTGTGTGTGGTGTGTGTGTGTGTGTGTGTGTGTGTATTGTGAGTGTGTGCCGCATGTGTGTGTGTGGGCATGTGTGGTGTGTGTGTGTGTGTGTGTGTGTGGTGTGTGTGGTGGTGTGTGTGTGTGTGGTGTGTGTGTGTTATATGTGTGTGTGTGTCGTGTGTGTGTGCATGGTGTGTGGGGTGGTGTGTTTATGCCGCGTGCGTGGCGTGGCGTGCGTGGCGTGCGTGCGTACGGTGCGTACGTGCGTAGCGTGGCGTACGTGCGTACGTGCGTGTGTATGTATAACTATACTAATATGTATATGCATATATGTGTGTTTCAGGAGCAGTGTTTCAGCACACCCGCGCCTATGCGAACATAACGTATATATATATATATATATATACTACTATATATATATTATATATATTATATAGTTGTATATATATATAATATATATATATACGATGTATAAG
>NW_014579072.1:39188-57591 GCF_000485595.1 Priapulus caudatus
CATCCTTATCTCTATCCCTTTCTTTCTCTCTCTCTCTCTCTCTCTCTCTCTCTCTCTCTCTCTCTCTCTCCCTCTTTCCCTCCCTCCCCCCTCCCTCTATCTCTCTCCCCATCCCTCTCTCCCTCGCCACATCCGTCCCTCTCTCTCTATTACACTACATTACAACTATTACTCTATTACACAACTATTCAACATTTACACTGTCAACACAGGATCACCGCACAGGCACTTAGAACGACGCTGGCTGATTCTGTGTTTTTTCTTCGTTTTCCCCGACAGTTTTTTCTTTGTTTTTCCTCGCGCAGGCGTCTGCTGACGTGCTTGTAGCTTCTTCGCTCTGACGCGGCGAGATGCGATTGACTCCCTGCGAGCGGCGTGCGACGGTCCGTCTGTCCGTCCATCGGCCGCGACCACGAACTGGATGGATGCATCGTGTTAGCTACGAGTAGTGGGTGCGGACAGTATTGCTGTACCAGGGTAATAGGCGCATACAGTGCTGTCGTACCAGGGTAGTGGATGTACACAGTATTGTTGTACCAGGGTAGTGGATGTGGACAGTATTGTTGTACCAGGGTAGTGGATGTGGACAGTATTGTTGTACCAGGGTAGTTGATGTGGAGAGTATTGCTGTACCAGGGTAGTAGATGTACACAGTATTGCTGTACCAGGGTAGTGGATGTACACAGTATTGTTGTACCAGGGTAGTTGATGTACACAGTATTGCTGTACCAAGGTAGTGGATGTACACAGTATTGTTGTACCAGGGTAGTTGATGTACACAGTATTGCTGTACCAAGGTAGTTGATGTACACAGTATTGTTGTACCAGGGTATAGACAGCTTACATTGCCATAGACAGTGCCATCTTAACAGGGTAGTAGACGTAGACAGTAATGTTGTTGCAGGGTAGAGCCATCTTTCGTGGATGTTAAACGATAAGATATCGTACCTCGGCAGACCATGACGCATGCAGCCCTGCTGGGCTTCTCCAAGATCCCATATAGAATGTCGACAGGAGCGTTGTTGCGAGGGGGGGGAAGGCCCTCGCTTCTCGTGTAAAAGAAAAGAAACCGGCTGGTCTGTGTTTTTGAGCGGCGTCGGTTGCCTCTAACTGGAGCAGCAGCGAGTGTGTATGTGTGTTTTTTTTTTAGAACTGGGTTACCAGGCAGACTGGCCGTTGCCTTATATGACACACACGCACACACACTCAGCAGATTGAATTTCATCGTGGCCAAACTCTGCTGCCATCTATCGGTAGAAAAATGCATAAAGCGGGAGTATCGATATGGACATCCGCATATCCGGCAGCCGAGTTGGCCATTGTGTAACATGCATATCAAATAGTATTTAGCATATTATCCATATGTAATGGATGGGTACGGATCATGGGGGAAATTATACAACGCGTAATTAGGGAAGGGGTTATCAAAAGATCTATAAATAATTGTTAACTTGCACACCTCTGTAAATAGTGAGTTGTTTTCTACTTTTTTATTTTTAATGTTATCTTGTAAAAAAATGTAAAGTATACCACAAATGAATCTTTGCTAGTCATTACAGATTTCTTCTAGCCGCGCCTATAGCAACTTACATGATGTTCATTGACATTCAATTCCGTGTCAAGTTGCTTCTGCCTTTGTAATCGGCAGCAATTTCTTACCCGATATCAACAAATCCTCCCAAAGTCTGTGACTCGTATAATCGGAGTTTCGGAGTGAATGATTATACGTGCATGCGCGCGTGCATATTATGTTCTAGTATGTACGTGTTCATTGTAGTAGACGTTGGACTTATATCTTTAGACGACGCTATGCTGTATTATTGTGACGAATGTGTCGAAAGTCGATTTGTTGGTCAGGCGTTTGTCTGCGTGTTTTTCAATGCAACTATGATACTTTACTTTTGAAGTGTGTAGGACTTGAGCCTGTAAGATCATCTCTTCTGCTCATATCAGAGCGGTCTGTTGTGCCGCTACGCAGTGAAAAACTTAGCTTGTGTGGTTTTTTCAACGCAAAAAGTCGTTTCAATACTCAATACTTGTAAATGTGTTAGTGGTTGTGGACACAGAATTATTTCATGCGTTAGTGGGCATCAGATAGTGGATCCCTCATCTTGCGTGCCCGTGTCTTAGAAGATAGCTATACATGAGAGCATGAACACTTGCCCTCTTCTCTTCTGTCCTCTCTCTGTCTCCTCTCTTTTTCTGCTTTCGGAAGTTTTTCGTCTCGTTCGCTACTACTCCGTTCCAATCCATTGCGTAAGAAATAAGGCGAGATATCACGAGATATCGTGGCTCGTCTGCAGAAATACATGATGAAATATTCGAGCAGGAATATTAACGATTCGTGGACACGAGTTTAAAATGGTTGATGATATCACACACTCACACACGCACGCACGCACGCACGCACGCACGCACACACACACACACGCACGCACGCACACACACACACACACACGCACATATATATGTATATATCTCAAGAGTGCATAATAGATCTCTATTATGCACTCTTGATATATATATATATACTGTACCGGGATAATCATTATTCGAGCGATCTCTTTCTACGAGTCGTACTCTAGAAATTACAGTGCCTTTCTGTCACACCGCGAAGTCTTTGATAGTCAGTAAGATAGATCTGCAAATGTATCAGTGCAGCCGTCTGTCTGTCCTCTGTGAGAATCATCACGAGGTAGTGACGTTGCTAAAACGTAGGTGAGTCAGGTCGTTTATCACGTGAAAACTGTCGAAACCAGATTGTGCCCGGTGTCACCCGGTGTCACACGGTGTCACACGGTGTCACACGGTGTTACCCGGTGTCACACGGTGTTACCCGGTGTCACACGGTGTCACACGGTGTCACACTGTGTCACCCGGTGTCACCCGGTGTCACCCGGTGTCACCCGGTGTCACACGGTGTTACCCGGTGTCACACGGTGTTACCCGGTGTCACACGGTGTCACCCGGTGTCACCCGGTGTCACACGGTGTCACCCGGTGTCACACGGTGTCACCCGGTGTCACACGGTGTCACACGGTGTCACCCGGTGTCACACGGTGTCACCCGGTGTCACCCGGTGTCACACGGTGTCACCCGGTGTCACACGGTCGGTACGGGGTTTCACGCTGTTTTGCTCTAATAAACAACGTAAAATTACCGGTTACGTTAGTGTAACGCTGAAAGACAATGGGAGTATGGATTTGGTAAACAATTTACCCGTGAAAGCTCTATATTCATTTTTAATCGTCGGTTACTTATTATAACGTTATTGGGGAAAAGTTCATGTTCTTACAGTAGCGATGTCTCCATGAGTAGCATATCATCTGTGTATTATACAAGTTTGGCGTTTAGGCTATAAGCATGATCAACACTCCTTGAACTTTTATCTGCGTTCTATAATACTCGAAATGTACATTCTTGTCGTTAAGATTAGTAAGGTTTTGTGGTGGTCCCGGTGTTGTTCCACTGAGAGAGATTCCTCCTGATCGTCTCTACAGTATACACTGTATTTATTACAACGTACTTCATTTGCTTAATACAACCAGTTGTTTATCTTTACTATTATTTATATAACTTGGTTTCCTTTTTTAGTTGTGTGGCATTTTCTATGTACATAGTTAAACGAAGTAGGGTTTTGTAGTTGTTTATGAAATACTTTATGTATAGATGTTGATCATATTATACACGTTTTTGAAATAAATCGTCACAAACAAGACATCTGTGTTATTGTGTATGTTAATTATTTGTTAATTATAACTTCCCGGGTAAACAGAGTAAGTGTTGAATTCTGGTAGTAGTTGTCAATTTCAGCTTTGAAAGCTCGATCGTATCTAAGGCATCTGATTCTAAATGTTACCCGTGTTTTCTTGCTTTCATTTCAATCTCCCACAAAGGGTAATTAATTATAAAGCAACCAACAGGTGGCGATATGTGTCCTATATATAGTAGCAGTGTGTCCAGTGTATATAATGGTACAGCCCAGCGTAGTGGTGACCAGTCTTGATCAATTAAGGACAAAATATTTTTATAAACTTGTACTTTTAAATTAGAGCAAATACGTCCGTCATCAACAACAATAATAATAACGAGAGGACTAATCTAAACAAATATCCACTTGACATCAGGGGAGACCTCTGTTTGTGCATGCCGAATCTTTCCCTCATTCATTCATTTCAGGTGCTGACTGGCAGCCGTGCTACGCACATCCTGATCTCTCTCCCCATGGTGTCATTGCCCTCTACACTGTTTTCGCCAGTGATCTCTATATCACTCGCTTCTTCAGCAGCGGTCTCCCAGTTGATGTTCATGTTCGGTCCATTCACGTTTAAAGTTCCGATCTTAATAATCTCTGTTCCGTTCTTCATGTCTTCAGCTGGCTGAACAGTGCACACATGGAGTGCTGAAACACATTGGAGGATTATGAGAGATTTCCTGGCTGTTGACGCCGAAGCGTCTACGGGCCGCCACGCACTCCGAAATGCTTAAAAACATTGTGTTGTGTTGAAATTATACATTTATATTGGTGACACTAATGGCGTGATATGTCGTGTTACATGCGCAGACGGGTTCGCGTATCTCTGATCTAGCTATATACCGCGTAATCTGTGCAAGCAGCATATTGCTATGCAGTGACGCGCGCATGCATTCGTGGAGATCATGGATATATATTGGCTATATATGTTATCAAGAGCGTATTAACCTTCTTTATACGCTCTTGATGTTATATATCTATATATATATTTTTTTTTATTTAGGTAATTATCCATATAACAAACTTTTAGAATATATTTTTAATTTATGAAATTGGATAATTACCAACGATATATACACACAAAAAGTACGTCCAGCATACGTAATTACACTGTGGTCCTTGTTTTGCGATATTGCCTTGTATTTTATTGCGTTTTAGCGCACATGCGTCCGTACTACGTGCATTCCTGAGCGGTGTAAATATCAATAAATAACGCTCGCTAGATGGCGCAGCGTTCCCGATTGAAAAGTTTTGCGCACCTGCACAGGTGAGTTAATTGATATTTCTGTCTCTGGGTGGCGCTGTCCCACAGGAACTGAGGCTTATGGGATAGGGTCAACACCTGCCGAACAACTTGTGTTACGCTTGGCAGGTGGCATTTGTTAGTAGCTGGGCGTGTTGGCAAAATCCAGCGAAGAAATTACATTATTTCAACCTCTAAATTATGTGAAAACCAATATCCACGCGAGTAAATCAACGGAAACTGTACAGCGAAACACGATGAATTTGCCAAGGTAATACTAAGATCTATTACTGTACCTACTGTACATTAGCACTGAGTACGGTGTGTATGCAACGCTGTGTCGGCTCGAATGAGCTAGCTAGTCAATGAACCTGTAACGCGTAGCCTCGACGTGGTTGTTGCAATGTACGACCGATGGTCGCTGTACAGTGTGCAGTGTACTGCAGTCTGCCGAAAACTGGAACGGCTAGCACTAGTATTAGCTTACACTGAACAGCATGGCATTATTTTTTACAGTATTACTACTCTTATACGTTTGCCAATGGCGTCATCATAGTTTTGTCCACGTCCTGATCTTGTACTTGTACTTGTACTTGTACTGAAGTTGTAGCTGTACGCGCATCACCATTGACCAAACACTGTCCCACCATTATACTCTACAGCCACACTGGTCTGCATTGATAATAGGACTATGCACTAACCTGCAACTAACAACCAATCACCTGTAATTGTAATTGTGAAAATTGATTCTGCATGTTTCTGCATTTTGTCACAATCAAAGTTCAGTTGGGAATTGGGATGGTGAGGACACATTCATGATAATAATGTAATAATGTGTGTATAGAGTAAGATGTAGCTGACTCCTAGACACATCATTCCATGTGTCCTTGTATATATCAGGGCTGCCAACTCTCACGCATTGACCGTGAGACTCACGCATTTTGACCAAATCTCACCCTCTTACGCTGATCTTACAATATCTCACGCACAGCAAAAAAATGCTGAGATATCTCACGCATGAATATCTCTTCATGAATAAAACGCTGAAATATCTCACGCACAGCAAAAAAAATCTTACAATATCTGAAAACAGTCACTTTAGTATGCACCAAATTGCACAAATTGAAGTTATTAAATGCAAAAGCTCCCTACCGCCACCCCAACTCGGTCGCTTCGCTCCCTCGCATCTCACTCTCGCCTATCACCCAATGTTGGCAGCCCTGATTATGCAAGTCACCTTACTCATATTGTCACAGCGTTCTGTACATAACATTATATTCTATGATGTATGTTGCTTTCTGACGGTGAGAAACTTGCAAGCTCATGTTGATATATCTGTTACCAATAAAATTGATAAGTCTTTAAATAAATAAATAAATAAATACCGATTCAATCTATCCAAGGTAGTAACCATATACTTCTGGCTGGTTCAGACTGATATAGCGCTTGGCAATTCTTTAGCCAAGTAAGCCAACTCTACATGTAAAAGTGTAACATATATTATAACGAAAAATAGTAAAAAATGAAAACTCATAGCTATATTACCGTAAATTACGTATTAGTACTATTACGTATGGATGGAAAAACTAGAATGATGAAAATGTCCTGCAGGGACATGAGGTGAGGGAACTTTTTCAGTTATTTTTTGTCTGGTTGTTCGTGGCAACTGGCAGGTCAGTTGGGTTGATGTAACTCGTCGGTGCGTGAGTCGACAATTACCTGCTTTGGGCAAAGTTCAGTGTACGTTTCAGAGACATTAGCATTCCTGCAACTGTACTCTAGGCAAGCACATCAGTGCCACAGTTTCTGCCATTGGCTATCTTCCTAGGGGCCTCAATGAGAGATGTTATCTCTCTACTTCCTTCTTCACAGGTTCAAACGTTCATGTCTACTCTCTTAAGTGTATCATTAATCATGTGTGTGTGTGTGGTGGGGTGTATGTGAGTGTGTGTGTGCGTGTGCGTGTGCGTGTGCGTGTGCGTGTGCGTGTGCGTGTGCGTGTGCGCTGGCGTGTGCTCTAGTGGCGTGTGCGTCGTGCGTTGTGCGTGTGCGTGTGCGGGCTGCGTGTTGCGTGATGCGTGTCTGCGGTGTGTGCGTGGGTCGTGCGTGTAACGTGGTGTGGTGTGTGTAGTGTGTGTGTGTGTTGTGTGTGTGTGTGGGTTGTGGGTGTGTGTGGTGTTTGCTCACAGTTTGTGTGTGTGTGTGTGGTGGTGGTGATGTGTGTGTGTGTCTGTGTGTGTGTGTACGTGTGTGCGTGTGTGCGTGTGTGTGTGTGCAGTTCACAGCCACCTATACTATAGTAATCTACAGCATGATGCATTTTATGGTATCTAAGTCCGCTTCAACTCAAAATGGCTCGGACACACCCTGCGATAAATTTCTGTTGCAGGTAAACACTGCCGTGGACTGCTTTCATACGATCATCTTCTCACGTGCACATAACCCGTGAGATGTTCGTTCGGTGATCTACAACAGACGTGGATTACAGTAAATGCACAAGAAACAGAATCTGGTAAGTTGATATCTTATTGTTTATGCATGCACACTAGTGATGTCCAACGATCATCGAATTATACTCGATCATCGGTTGAACAGTGGCTCGACCAAGCGCTTGGTTATCAAAATCCATAATCGATTCATCGAAATACAATGTCAAACTGAACACGAAATCGGCTGAGGTTAAATTGTTCGACAGCATATTGCAGATGAACACACACCAGAGTTCACACTATACAAGTTTATCCTTTATTACATACATGTATTATACACACCCAGTAGTAAAACAGCTGCAAACAAACAGTAACAGGGCTACACGCAAGGCCATACATGCACACACGTACATTGCACACGACGTACGAACACGCAGGCATTTGCAACACCCCGAGTACAACGATTTGTAAACCATCATCGGTTGTACTTGGGTCCACGGTGATCGATTACGAAATTACAACCGATTGCACAAACGCTATTTGCCACACACATGCGCGCGCACGGCATGATCTGAGGCGGCATCCTATGATTTTGAAAAGGGGGGCTCCAGGAAGAAAATAAAGCGGGAGCTTTTTCCTAGCTTACTTTTTTTGGTGTATCTAAAAACTGCGATGGCCACTTAGGGGGGGTCATCTTGGGGATTTTTTTTTTAAGTGGTGCAGTCTGAGAGCATTCTGGCGGTGAATTTTGATGTCTAGATGCAAATTTATCATCGTCCCCGGACGCTGCGGACCCCTCTTTGCCCATTTCTAGTTTTATAACGAATCTTACATATATATAAGTAAATCTATTATCGAAAACTAGCGGCTGAACAGATATTTTTTGGAGACAATATAAGCAGGTGTGTGTGTGGTGTGTGGGCGTGTGTGGGCGCGTGCGTGACAAGTGCGTGCGTGTGTAGGCTTGTTCCCCTATTTTTGTGGTAGTAAAAAGGGGGGGTCGGACTCTCGGACCCCCTTCTGGATCCGCCCTGCGGTGATAGAGTGTGACCGCACTGTACTCGAGGCATGTCATCTCGTACACACGCACCGCGTGCGATCGATCGACAGATCGCTCATTAGTATTGGAAATCACGCACGCGTGGAAACCCCTCTCGTGATTCATTCTGATCAGCTGACATCTGTGGTGGCATGGTTGCCCTGCAGAAACATCTCGGAGCAGCTCGTGTGCATTCGATAGGGAATAGCAAATTATGTGCATGTATGCGTGGCGTACATGCGTTAGTGTATACAGTGTGAGTGGCGGCATGCCGTTAGGTATGACGCAGGCTTCATTTTAACGGGCGCGATCCGCGCTCGCGCCTCCCCGCGCACCATAAATTGATAGCCATGGTGCGCGCATTCATCGCGCCTCATAAAATTGGTTGAAATCGCGCACAAAAAGTCTGTGTCATTATCGGTGAAAGAGCCGCTGATAAGAGTTCTCAATGTAGGGGGTACAAAGGTTAGCAACACACAACATTTAGTGGTGTTTAAAGTGACTGAAACGTATGGCAGAGGGTACAGGGTCGGGTTACTACCATGGGGTGTATGCAGGCGGGGGGGGTCGTGAGGTTCGTACGACCCAAACAATTTAAAAGGTCCACATTTTTTCCAAGCATTTTTTTCGAGGGCCTTTTTACAAATGGACATAAATGAAAAGATCAGGTACAGCAATAAGTCAACAGACATTCCAATTGCGTGACGTAATCATATTTCCCAATTCCAGGCCATTCTGAACTTGAGCCTTTTTTATTAACAAAGACAAGATAAGACAAAAAGTTCAAAAAACTTTTTCAACTGAGCTTCAGAATTTTTTTTAAAAAACTGATAAATTTATTTTTGAACAATTTTTTTGTTATTTAATTAAATTGTCCAGCGGTCGTGTACCCGCGTCGGTGTCCGGACCCCCTGCTCGGCGCAGAAAATGCATTATAGGAGGTCAATTTCAAAAATTTTTCTGGGAGGGCCCCCACACCCCCCCTGTGCTGCGTGCTCCAAGTTGGGTTACGTTAGACCCCCCCCCCTGCGTACAAATCCGTACACGCCCCTGATTGTATTACATGCTGTAATCACATCTTGCCTGCCTATTTCCATTGTGAAAAAGGGTCCAAAAAAATCATTGATCCAACCCACCAGAAAAATCCTGGATAACCCTGTACCCTTCTCGGTTTATATATCATATTATATAATACAACTAAAACACAGACATCCAAATACAGTACTATACGGAGCCACAAGTACCTGCTCGTGTTCTACTATACGTGGCGAGATGGTTTTCTGCCGACTTGAAAACAGTTTTGCGTTAGGGCTGGAGGGGCTTACATACGTGGCTACTACGTACAAGTAATTTTGGCTAGTTTTGTGATGGCATTGTGATGATATTTTGTGCTGAAATATGCAGGGTACATGGATTTAGAATCTCTAAGGATGGAAATCAGAATAAATAAACAAGTTATTTTTACATCGATCAATATTTTATTAATCGTGTGCTAGTGTTGGGTTGTTGGATGAAAGAATGTAATCTGACGAAGCATTGAATGAATGAAGAGTGAGATGAATGATAATCAGTAGATTTAACATGACATCCGAATTGTCGTTTTGGATTTCACTCTAGACTGAGACTGGTCATGATTCATTTCATCACAGCCAAGAAAGGGCATGATGGGAGAGCCTTTCAAGGAGCTCTCCATCGATCCCTTGTAACGGTGTGCACTTTTTTAGTGGAGTCTCTCAACATCATCGCCTTCTGAGGCGTGTTGATTTTTTAGTGCGGAGCTCTCGCATCCATGCCTCTTAAGGGGATGTGATTATCGGAGCGTGAAAAGTCCCCCTATGGTGTCCTAGGGGGAGTCATAGTAGTCCTCTGTACTTTTCAAATCTGAAAGCTGTGTACGTGTGTGCATGCGGTGCGTGCATTGCGTTATGTATGTACGTATGTGAATGTATGTGAATGTCTGTGAGTGCGTGCTGCGTAGCGCTGGCATGCGTTAGTGTACGTCTTGTGGATGTGTCAGAAGTGTGGAACTACACGTGCGACTGCGTGCATGCGGAGTGTATGTACGTATGTGAATTGTGTTTAAGAAGTTGTGAACGTGCGTGCTGCGTGACGAATACGATGCGTTGCCTGGTGCGTGCCGTTATTGGTATGTACGTACATGTGAATGAGGTATGTGAATGTGTTCACAAGGGTGACGTGCGTGCATGCGCAGTGTGGCGTGCATGTAATGCCATGCGTGCGTGCATGCGTGTAGGTGTATGTACGTATGTGAATGTGTTTCACAAGTGACAGTGCGCTACATTGCGTGCGTGCGTGCGTACAGCGTGCGTGCCATGCGTTAAGTGTATGTACGCTATGTGAATGTGTCAGAATGTTGCGAGGTGCGTGCAGTCTGTGTGTCTTTACATTGTTGCAGAACTGATGGAAATATACAGATTTTCTTCAGAAAATGACATCAGTTATCAGGCGTTAAGTGAGACAATTTAGTCTCATCTAACTCCTGATAGTATGATATGTAATGTTCGTGGCGTGGTGTCTACATGTGTATGTGTGTTCCATTCATGTATAGCACTATATGTGAAGTGTTCTGTGGTACTGGTTGTACGTGTGATTCAAATATTCTCTGTACCGCTTCTCCTCCCTCTATCCCGTGCAACACTTCTTGGCTGGATTCCCAGCATTTTCTCCAACTCTCTTTCGTCACTGCCACCCATCTGCTTCCTCTTTATCGAGCTTCTCCGAGGAGTCCAAAGATCGTTCTCTCTCCTTGCTACCACGTTACTTTCTTATCTCATAATTTCACAATGTACGCCTTCTTCGATTGCACCGTTCACACCTGTGTCATGGGACTGCAGCTTTGCTCACGGTTTGTGCTTGAGCAGTATTGTATGTAGACCAACGGCATTATGACATGATATCAGGAGTAGCATTAATAGGGCAATTGCCTAATTATCTATCCTGATGATATCAAGGCGATATTAAAGAAGTCGCACAAAAGAGAGACAGTCGCCAGTCAAACTGATCTCGAGTCGGTTTTCGGCGAAAAATACCAGATTTCACCGCTCATTATCTCAGACGTAGAGGCATCGCTAGGGAGCATGCGGTTGTTTTATATTTAACAAGAGTAGATAATAACTATAATTAAGTGTTATTATCATACTCTTGTTTAACAAAGTAGGACCAGCGTGAGTCAATAATACTGGCAAAATCGTCAAATAAAACGGGCCGAAAGTTTTATATTCGACTAATACTGCACATCTGTTTCAGGCATATTCACCGTTGTTACGCTCTCCTTCTTCTATGACGCTCTTGATTGTGATACATTAGTTGGGAGCGCGTAGCAGTGCGTTAGTCGTCAGAACAGCCTCTGAAGATAGAAAACATTATTGTAGTTACTCGTTGAAAAATGTTTCGGGTGCGTGTTACGATTGTTCTGGTTGTCCGCTAGCTTACTGCTCCGATAGCGTATGCGGTGTGAAGCAGCGTGTATTATAGATCTATATTATTGACGTCATATTGATCAGGAGTGTATAATATAGAAGGACCTATCTATATTATTTACACTACCGATAATATTTGACTATATTCTGATATTAGATCTTTATTGTATATGGATACTATAACTCTGGACACTCTGGTGAATATTAGGGATGCTCTCGTTTTGTCAGCGATCTAAGGGCGCCGCACACCAGCCGATTTTAAACGATGAAGCCGATGAAGCGCATGTTAGGTGTGCGGCGGCTTAAAAATCGGTCATCGGGTTCAGAAATCAAACATGTCTTGATTTGGACGTACCGATATAAATAAAACTCGTCTACAAATGAAGCGCACACCTTACATCGCTTCATCGCTTCATCGCGTTATCTTTGGTAAAAACTCGGCTGAGTGTGGCGGGGCCTTTATTCTGAGAGATGTGTAGCGAATATTTGAAGTGTGCGTGTATTGCGTATTGAGGTCTTTGAAAAATTGAAATGTGGAAAAAAGGCGGACAGAGCATAGCGTTTCGTCTGCCGCGTGAAATAAGTGTCGTTACGGAGAAACAAGTGAGTTAGTTTAGTTCGCTAAGAGGATGACGCCGGCAAAATGTCGGTCGCGCTTAGCCGTAGCGCTGCGTGCAGATATGTGGCCAAGCGTACAAATATACCGTTACCTCCTTCTAGGAACGCACCGCGATTTTATTATGAGAGTTGGGTGTGCCCTAAGAATGCTAGTATCTAAGATTCTAAGAATGCTATGTAAGATTCTACGAATGCTATCTAAGATTAGAAAAATTTTGCTAAGAATGCTATCTAAGATTCTAAGAATGCTATCTAAGGAATGCGATTGTGGAAGACTCCTATCTGCTATCGTAACTGTCATCTTACGTTTCACGTAGTACAGAATTTAAGAATTAATTATAATACGCATGTATAACATATGATCATCAATAGCATGCGAATAGTCGCTGCGGGTGACGCATGTTGTCGTTTAAAATATCAAGCAGGTGAGAAAGAAACATATAGGAGTGATTGACGTGTGAGTATGTGTGGGTGTGTACGGCGTACAAAGGCGATCTATGTGTGTGCGTGTGTATATATATGAATGGTCATTCGCCCTTTAAGCTGCATCTTTGCTAATTCTCCCGGTGCCATTGTGTGGACATCCACCCACACATCTGTGACAACTGTGCGGGAACGCTGACATGACAGGAGTAGGGTTGTGTAATAGCTGGCCTACATTCCACAGGTAGCGAGTAGGAGAGAGAGGGGAGAGGGAGGAGAGAGAGGGAGAGTGAGATGGGGACATAGAGGGAGAGAGAGAGAGAGACGGGGAGATAGAGGGAGAGAGCGAGAGGGAGAGAGAGAGAGAGGAGAGAAGAGACAGAGCGACAGAGAGACAGAGCGACAGAGAGACAGAGCGACAGAGAGACAGAGCGACAGAGCGACAGAGAGACAGAGAGAGAGACCGTGATATTTTACCGCGAGTGGGTCGGTCATTCGGAGAGAATGAGAGAGTACCGGCGTGTATGTATTGAGTGCCAGTGTACTCAGTACCGCGTACCTTCCAAACTATAGATGGATGAATTATGTATGTGGGTGCGCAGCTCAGGGTTGAAGTGGCAGGCCCACGTGTAAACAACAATTGACTCCTATGTTATTTATCCGTCAGCGGCTGGATGGATGATGATGTTTGATGACGATGATGATGACGATGATGATGATGGTGATGTTGATGATGATGATGATGATTTGTTTTAAAAATTTTGTTCATGATGTTGTGATTTGATGTATGATTGGATGATCATCATCATGATGATGTTGATGATGATGATGATGTTCTGATATGGTTACTAGGGTTAGGTTTAGGCGTAGGCGACTCCCTAGACTCGTTAGTGGAGTAGGCGAGGTACGGTCCGGCATATTAGATAGTACAGGGTACCGTTCCGATATATCGACGGACCCAGGGTACCCTCCGATAGTACCCTGGGGGACATAGACTCTATCAGCCTCGCTATACATTCCTGACCGTTCGGCGTGTCCTGATATACCGCGTATACAAGACGTCATTACATGTACACTAAGTAATTCATGTTAATAATAACTGCGATGCATGTAAACGGTGTGTAGTGACCCAGAGCAGGCGGTGCTGGTGCTGGTGTCGGGGTGGCAGCAGTGGTTAGCCACGTATTGTGTGTGTGTGTGTGTGTGTGTGTGTGTGTGTGTTGTGCGTGCGTCGCGTGCGTGGCGTGCTGTGTGTGTGTGTGTTGCGTGCGTTGCGTTGCGTGGCGTGCGTGCGGGCCGTGCTGTGCGTGGTGCGTTTGTGCGTGCGTGGGGCCGTGTTTATGGTGTGCGTCTGACGTTCGTGCGTGTGTGTGTCGTGAGAGAATGCATGGGGGGTGGGATTACGGGGCTGAGTCTACCAAGTCAACACACCTCACAAAGGCCACTCTGTACGGGCGTGCCACCTCGAGTTACTATGTGGGGTCCTGCTACATCGTCTACAGTAACTGCCGCTCTCCCAGCGCAGCCTACTACGTAATGGCCGCTCTCCCATGGCGAAGGCCTGCCCTCAATTCTTCCTAGAAGAATACTGCCCTGATAAAGGAATGCGGCTGCTGCTAGCGGGGTTATATGCAACTCGATAACCTCAGCAACGTACGCGTACGCACTTTAGGATGTCTGCCTATCGGACGGTACTTCGAACAATGTGAATCTAGGCAGGTTCATCGTGTCGGTTTCTCCCCCCTCTCTCTTCTCTCTCCTCTGCTATGTCCTTCTCTCCTCTCTCTCTCCTTCTCGTTCTCTTTCTCTCTCTCTTCAACGGCTTCTCTCTCTCTCTATCTCTTCTCTTTCTCTCTCTCTCTCTCTCTTCTCTCTCTCTCTCTCCTCTCTCTCTCTCTCTCTGCTCTCTTCCTCTCTCTCCTCCTCTCTCGCTCTCTCTCGCTCTCTTTTTTATTTCTC
The DNA here is from genome assembly GCF_000485595.1 of Priapulus caudatus. Lineage (NCBI taxonomy): Eukaryota > Metazoa > Priapulida > Priapulimorpha > Priapulimorphida > Priapulidae > Priapulus > Priapulus caudatus. The sequence continues at coordinate 54,094 of NW_014579072.1, forward strand.
TCTCTGTGCCGTCTCTCTCTGTATCTCTCTCTCTCTCTCATCTATCTATCTCGTCATAGCTCTCTTCTCGGCTCTCTTACTCATGGTGACTCGGTCTATCTCCTATCTTTATCTCAGGTTCTCTCGTGTCTCTCGGTCTCTCCTCGCTCTCTCTCTCTCTACTCTTCGCCCGCTCTTATCCCTTTTCTCGTTCTTCGCGCTCTCGTTCTTTCTCTCTGAGCTCCTCTATCTCTCTACCCTCTCTTTCTCTGACCCCTCCTCCCTCTTTCACTCGCGAAAGTATATATTTTTTCTCTTTCCACATACTTCGTCTTTCTTTTTTGCTCTCTCTCTCTCTCTCCTCTTCTCTCTCTCGCGTCTTTCTCTCTCTCTCTCTCAGCACACACACTCGCTTTCTCTCGGTGTGTGTGTGTTTCTTGCTCTCTATCTTTCACTCACACACAGACATACACACACACACACACACACGTACGCGCGCACGCACACACACGCACACACACACACACACGCGTACGCGCGCACGCACGCACGCACGCACGCGCGCGCGCGCACACACACACACACACACTCACACACACACACACACTTTCGCTCGTCATTCTTGCTCCTCCCTCTCCCCCACCCTCTCTCTCGCTCTCTCTGTCGTGCTCGCTGTAGGCTCGCTGTATTTCCGCACCGGTGGTCTGGGCACCCCCTCCCCTCCCCCCTCCCCTACCACTGCCGCCTCCACCACTCCTCCACGCCGGCTGTGTTTTAATCACGGTCACATCCTACAGGCGTGTACAGGTGTGTACAGGTGAATACAGGGTGTGTTAACCCGCGTACGCATACATGTACAGGTATAGCCAGTGTTGGAACTAGTTGCTCTTCCCACATTCCGGGACTGGGAACTCTTGGGCAGGACCGGCTGATTGTTATGGAGTTACACTATAGGTTATCTAGTAGAAATCAAAATATATTAGTAACCACTGACCAGGACTAGGTGGCTTTTCAGACTTATTTCAAAAACCGTCTAATGTGTGGTTGCAACACCGACTGTCTATACTCTGTGCAGAACTGGCTCATTTATTATGGAGTTACACTATCACATATATACTAGAAATCAAAATATATTATTAGTAACCAGGACTGGGTGGGGTTTCTGACTTATTTAAAAAAAACTGTCTAAAGTGTTGTTGCAACACCGACTGGCTATACCTCGTCATAGGTAAATGGTCGTGTGCCGAGCGCAAACACTTGGGTCGTTTTTTTTGGAGAATAGGGTAGGATATAAAATTAGTTTAAATTATATTTCATTATCGATACGTTATAGCAGTTAATAATTCCGCTTGCGATTTGTTCAACTACTCCCGCTAACACCAAAAAACAACTCCATAATAACGCGTTCCCCACATAACGATGAAGGCATTTGTACAATAAATACACACACTTCCGTTAGGCATATCTATATCTATATAGTAGGTCTCAGGGGAGAGATAGTGAATATAGAAATAAGTTGTGGACATAGAAATCAGTTAACCCTAACCCTAACCCTAATCCTGACCCTAACCGTAACCCTAACCTTATCTCTAATTCTAAAATAAAACAAAATTATCCAAAAATAATAAACAATAAAATAAATAAAAGACAAAATTAACCAATCAGAGCCGTTTTTGTTAGCATTTAACGCGCCCTCTAGCGGATCACTATCTCTCCCCTGCGCAAAATGTATATATATATATATAGGCATAATAGTATAGAGTATGGATTCTTCTCGCTACTCCTACGCGAGTGCTTCAGTGCTTGTACGCACCAGCATTCGTGTTTGTTTGTGTGTTTGCCGATGCGGTGAGTCACACACTCTCCATCCTGCTGTATGTCTGGCCTTCTCCAGGGGAGATCCTTCCTCTCTGAATGGCATTCTAACTCTCTCCCCCATGGTAGCTCTTACTACTCTATAGCCCTTCGCTTCCCGCGGGAGTAGAGAGGTATAGAGTATACATACAGGTGGAGGCCTCCTGTATGATTGACCCTATTTGAGGGAGACCATGCACCTCTAAATGTCATCCACTTCTCTCTTCCTCCCCCCCTCTCTCTCTCTCTCTCTCTCTCTCTCTCTCTCTCTCTCTCTCTCTCTCTCTCTCTCTCTCTCTCTCTCTCTCTCTCTCTCGTCTAGCCTCGAGTGTCACAGTAAGTCGGACAGCCGGTGAGGGATGAGCCGCATGTGCCACGCTTCAGTCCACACGCCCGACGGCGACAGGAAAGCGCCTTTACGCTAACGCGCCGAGCGGCGCCACCTACAGTCCGGGAAGAAACCCCGCGGCGACAGGGTCAGCTCTGATAGGGTACGGAGCCTCTCCGTCCGTCTCCCCTCGCGCGATCTCGGCTGCTCTACGGAGGTTACGAGGCGGCGACAGGACGAGGGGGTGGCGCCACCTCGTGTCCGCCAGTCGCTGCGGCCGATTACAAAGTTCACGCGGTGTTGCCGCGTGCGATTGTCGCACGGTTAATGCGACCCAAGGTCGCGGAAGGTCACGGAGGTCGCAAGAAGTCACAGAGGTCGGGTCGGTTTGCACTATCCGCGACTACGACGCAAACGCATCTCGGACGGGCGACGACGCCGTGGCCAGTCTCCACGGCAACGGGACGCGCGCGAGGGACGCCGGGAGCGCACGCACGACATCCTGCAAGAGGTAGGAGAAGTTCGTTACCCGACGGAGTAACGAGACGATGCCCCCCCGCGCTGCCCTCCACCCCTCTCCGCTCTCACGGCGCGCGCGCCCTTCCCCTCTTCTTTCTCGCGGCACTTCACTCTTCGCGCTCAAGGCATGCCTTCCCTCCTTGTTGTCACAGCGCGCCCTCCCTCCCTCCTCTCCCGGCACGCCTTTCCCGTCTCGCGTGCGGGTCGGGAACGCTCCCTCCTCACACACGCGGGCGACGCTAGGCCGCGCTCCCACTCCTGCTCTACGCGACACCAGGGTCGACGCACGCACCAAGATATCCTCGCTCGTTCGCTTTCTCGCGCGCGCGCACGCTGCAGCAGCGAGCCGGCGAGGGAAGCCCAATCACGAGCGATCCCGGGCAGAGGAAAACCTAGAGATGCGGCCTTCGCCGTAGTCCCGTTCCACGCACGACGACAACGACACCACCACCACCGCGTTCCACGAACGGCGACAACGACACCACCGCCACTGCTGTCAAACACACGACAATGACAACGACAACACCACCGCTGCCGTCACACGCACGACGATGACAACGACAACAATACCTCTGCCGTCACACGCATGACAATGACAATGACAACAATACCGCTGCCGTCACACGCACGACAATGACAACGACAACACCACCGCTGCCGTCACACGCACGACGATGACAACGACAACAATACCTCTGCCGTCACACGCATGACAATGACAATGACAACAATACCGCTGCCGTCACACGCACGACAATGACAACGACAACACCACCGCTGCCGTCACACGCACGACAATGACAACGACAACACCACCG
>NW_014579072.1:58021-67810 GCF_000485595.1 Priapulus caudatus
TAGTGTAAGTAGTAGTACGAATACGTATAGACACGAACTACACTATATACTATATATATATATATATATATATATATATATATATATATAGTATATATATATATATATATATATATATATATATATACTTGCGAATTTCTAAACATTGTATAGACCCATTCTATTTTTCGCTCTCAATTTCCCAGGTCATTACGAGGTATTGTGGGACATTTTTTTTGAAAAAAAACGATAGCATAATATGTAATGACGAAACCGGTATATGTGGATCTGGCCAGATTATGATTTGGAGAGGTCAGTTACATTGCACGCTGTTAATTGCCAGCAATACGTACGTGGCTTACGAGTTTTCGGTTTTACATCCTTCGATATGCTGTGTGAATTGATCTAGCAATGTAGCATATACACTGTAGCGTCTCAATTATCCGACATTCAGTTTAATCAGGTATAGTCAATCCGCATGTTGCGCTGTTGCACTGCACGCGCATGCGTACTATTTTGCACACTCCCAGGCTAATCTATCTCTTATAGTGTATTTCTGTGTATCTCTAGTGTATCTCTTAGTGTATCTCTTAGTGTATCACGTGCAGACATTGGCATAGCTTCATTCGCCAGTCTATTGATAGTTTCATAACATTTTTATTTCAGTTATGCTGCAAAATGATTATTATTAAATCGTATTTTATTCTTACCGTTTAATCAGCTATTTGTTTCACTCCATCTCCGTTTCCTCATTATACAATATTTTCAGGGGCTTATAAATGAAGCATTTATAAGCTCCTGATATTTTTGTATTATCGACGACCTATAGGCCCAATGTAGTTCGAATAAGCGTGACTCAGCTGTATTTAAATTGATACCTGTTAGCATAATTTATGTATATTCACCCGAAAGAAACTTTACATTTAATTCAACTAAATAAATACATCACGAGGGGAATAAATAACATCACTCCTATTATTTTACGTTCATTAAATGTTATAATATATAATCTTATTCTTAGGTTTACTGATGTTATATACGCCCTAGATCATATGTGAAGTCGTAAGGGTTACCTTCGTTGAACGTAGAGGGTTTGCAAGAAAGATAAAAGTGTGAAGGAATGTGGGGGGGGGGTTGACTGGCCCGCTCTGCGTTCGGTAGCACATTGCAGGATATCCCCCGGCCTCCCCATCGTAAAAAAACCTCCTCAAAACGTTGCCGGCTATACGTTATAATAAAATTTCTCCCAAGTGGCATTTAGGGGATCAAACGGTCGCCCCCACTTTCTCACTTTACTGGGTCAAGGCTGTGGCTTAGAATCGTAAACGATTCTTAAACGATAGGTTAGCAGATAACGTGTCAAGTATATCGGGTGAACGCCTTACAGGAAATTCTCTGGACCAGGCCCAGATTTAGAGATTGTGACGATCTAAGCTATTGGATGCTGTAGAGGCCTTACTTGACGGATAAAGGGGCCGTGTAATAACTGAACTTTGGCGGCAAAAATGCCGAATTAATTAGGTTATGTTTAAAATCATTACTTAAATATATATCATGAAGAAAACTATTAAAAAAAATACAGTACTATACTATACAAATAAAAAAAATCGGAGATTATGAGAGGCCTTAAGCTGTAGCTTGTTTGGCTTATGCCTGAATCCGGCCCTAAATCCGGCTCTAAATCCGACTCTGTTCTGGACCCGTGCAGCTAGAAACCTCCCCACCCTAACTTATTATGCGTGCCTTCTCTAATTCCGCTGCTGCATGTGTCACCTAGCTCTAGACCAGTGGTTCTTAACCTTTTTTGAGTCATGGACCCCTTTGAGAATCTGGTGAAAGCTACGGACCCCTCCCCAGAAAAATGCACATAAGCACATAAACACATAAACAAACATTTTTGCATACATCTTACGGACCCCCTGAAGCCCATCCACGGAACCCCGAAGAGGTTCATAGACCACAGGTTAAGAACCTCTGCTCTAGAACTATAGCCCTTCGCTCTGCCACAGGGCTAATGTGGCATTCTCACTTGTGGCCGAGCGAAGGGATATAGTTCTAGAGCTATTTTTAGGATATAGTTGCAGTAGTGGAGAATTTGCACGGCATTTACAGGAAGTTATCGGCAATAATAGGCGAAAGAGAGTAGAGCGAAACATTAAGACGTTGGTAGTAAACACATTTCGTGTTTATTTACCATTATTTTACTATTGAATCGCTCCAAGTGCCTGTGTCTAGCGTTCGGTCGGTAGCGCTTACGGTGTTTAATGTGGTTTTAGGTGGTAAAGGGTTATGGTTTAAAGCTCCCGAGCAGAGGCAGCTCGAGTTTGCTCGGCCACTTTACTCTAAACGGATCGCGGTGTCACAATTCCGCTGCCCTTTTATCCGCTAGTAGTCACAAAGGTTAGTTGTGCCTGATAAGCGCAAACAAAAGGCGTCTTTCATGGATTCCTGCGCATGCGCGATGCCGTCGGAGGCGCGTAGCCGTCAAACCTGTATATGGTCGGGGGGGGGGTTGTCGCTCACTCACTACCCACCCGCTAACACACACGCATGCACAGACACGGACACAAGCATGTATGCGTGCGTGCATGCGTTAGTGTATACAGTGTGAGTGCGTGCATGCGTTAGTGTATGTACGTGTGTGCATGCGTGCGTGCATTGCGTTAGTGTATGTACGTATGTGAATGTGTGAATGTGTGAGTGCGTGCATGCGTGCGTGCATGCGTTAGTGTACGTGTGTGAATGTGTTCAGAAGTGTGAACTACACGTGCGTGCGTGCATGCGTTAGTGTATGTACGTATGTGAATGTGTTTAGAAGTGTGAGTGCGTGCATGCGTGCATACATGCGTGCGTGCGTGCGTTATTGTATGTACGTACATGTGAATGTGTATGTGAATGTGTTCACAAGTGTGAGTGCGTGCATGCGTGTGTGCGTGCATGTAATGCATGCGTGCGTGCATGCGTTAGTGTATGTACGTATTTGAATGTGTTCACAAGTGAGTGCGTACATGCGTGCTTGCATGCGTTAGTGTATGTACGTATGTGAATGTGTCAGAAGTGCGAGTGCGTGCATGTGTGTGTCTTACATGTTGCAGAACTGATGGAAATATACAGATTTTTCTCAGAAAATGACATAGTATCAGGCGTTAATGAGACAAATTTGTCTCATTAACTCCTGATAGTATGAATGTACATGTGTGCGTGCGTGTCTACATGTGTATGTGCGTGAGCATGTGTTCACTTCATGTATACACTATATGTGAAGTGCTTCTGTTACTTGTGTACAGTGTATGTCAAATATTCTTGTACCAGCTTCTCCCTCCCTCTATCCCTTGCACACTTCTCTTCTATTCCCAGCCATTTTCTCCAACTCTCTTTCTCACTGCCACCATCTAGCTTCCTCTTTCGAGCTTCTCCGAGAGTCCAAACATCGTCCTCTTTCTCCTTGCTACCACTTTTACTTTCTTATTCTCATTTTCACAATGTACGCCTTCTTCGTATTGCACCGTTACACCTGTGTCCCATGGGATGCAGCTTTGCTCACGTTTGTGCTTGAGCAGTGTGTATGTAGACCAACTGTATGACATGATATATCAGGAGTAGATAATAGGGAATTTCCTATTATCTACTCCTGATGATATCAAGAGCGTATTAAGAAGTCCACAAAACGAGAGACAGTCGCAGTAAAACTGATCTCGAGTCGGTTTTCGGCGAAAATACCAGATTTTCACCGCTCATTATCTCAGCGTAGAGGCATCGTAGGGACATGCGGTTTGTTTTATATTAACAAGAGTAGATAATAACTATAATTAAGTGTTATTATCTACTCTTGATATTGACAAGGTAGGACAGCTGATCAATAATACTGCAAAGAATCGTCAAAATAAAACGGGGAAAGTTTATTAATTAATTCGACTAATACTGCAACATGGTTTCAGCATTTCACCGTTGTACGCTCTCCTTCTTTATACGTTCTTGATGTGATACATTAGTTGGAGCGCGTAGCAGTGCGTTAGTCTAGAACAGCCTCTGAAGAATAGAAAGCATTATTGTAGTTACTCGTTGAAAAAATGTTCGGGTCGTTTAACATTTTCTGGTTGTCCGTAGCTTACCTGTCCGTAGGTATGCGGTGATAGCAGGTGTCAATATATAGATCTATATTATGACGTCATATTATCAGGAGTGTATAATATAGAGACCTCTATATTATACACTATCGATATATTATGACTATATTCTGATATTAGATCTATTATTTATATAATATATACTCTGACACTCCTTGTGATATAGGGTATGTCTCGTTTTGTCAGCGATTAAGGCCGCCGCACACCAGCCGATTTTACAAACGATGAAGCGATGAAGCGATGTAGGTGTGCGGCGGCCTTAAAATCGGCTCATCGGTTCAAAATCAAACATGTTTGATTTGGAACGATCACCCGATATAAATAAAATCGTCTACAAATGAACGCGCACACCTTACATCGCTTCATCGCTTCATCGCTTCATCGTTTGTAAAAATCGGCTGGTGTGCGGCGGCCTTTATCTGAGAGATTGTAGACGAAATATTTGAAGTGTGCGTGATGCGTATTAGGTCTTTGAAAATTGAAATGTGGAAAAAAGGGGACAGAGCATAGCGGTTCGTCTGCGCGTGAAATAAGTGTCGTTACGAGAACACAATGAGTTAGTTCGCTAAGATATGACGCGGCAAAATGTCGGTCGCGCTTGCGTAGGCGCGTGCAATATGTGGCCAAGCGTACAAATATACCGTTACCTCCTTCTAGGAACGCACCGCGATTTTATTATGAGAGTTGGGTGTGCCCTAAGAATGCTAACCAAATGCCAACCGCGTACGTGGTCATGCAGATCTGGTGGTTGCACAGGGGGCCGAATAAATGTTTCGTATGATAAATGGGGGAACTGCAGAGGTAAATGGAAAGACAAACACGGTGTTGTCACGGGGCAAGGCTCGGGGAGAAACGGTTTAAGGGAGGTTCTAAAAATCTATAAGATCAAGATTGTATCGCTCTTGATAAGATCTTTCATAATAAGAGTATGAGATTCATATATAATATAAGTTCAACCATAAGATCGACGATCAACGCTTTCCTTAGCGTCTATCACGCAACACAGAGGGAGACATGGTAAAAAGGACTAGATGAAAAGAGGATCCACTGTGTCTGGGGCACAGGTAGAGGGGGGAAGGATAAGAAAGGAAGCAAGAGAAGGAAGGAAGCAAGAGGAGGATAGGAGGAGAAGAATAAGAAGGAAAAGGAGGAGGGGGGGGGGTAGAGTGAAATTATGTCTGGAGTTTTGCTATATATCGAGGTCTGTGACTTGCCCACGGCTTTGCAATTCCGTGTGTATGACCGAATCAGGGGACGGGGCAGCAGTAGCGTGACTAATGTCTGTATTCGTCCATGCAGTAGTGTCTGTACCCATCCATGCTATTGCAGTAGTGTCTGTATCCATCCATGCTATTGCAGTAGTGTCTGTACCCATCCATGCTATTGCAGTAGTGTCTGTACCCATCCATGCTATTGCAGTAGTGTCTGTACCCAGTCCATGCTATTTACAGTGAGGCTGTATCAACCCATGCTATTACAGTAGTGCTCTGTACCATCCATGCTTTATCTGCGAGTGTTGTCTGTACCCAAGTCCATTGCATATTGCAGTAGGTGTCTGTACCCATCGCATGATAATTGCCGAGTAGTGATCTGGCCACCCCATGCCATGCTATTGCAGTGAGTTGGTCTGTATACATCCATGCTATGTCCAATTAGTGTCTGTTATTCATACATGCTATTGCCCCTAGTAGTGCTCGTGTACCCATCCATGGCTATTGCAATAGTGTCTGTACCCATCCATGCATTGAAGTGCAGAGAGTGCACACGCCCTTGTCTGGACTAGGTTACTGCAAACACGTCTGTAGTGACTCCTGTCGGTGATTGATGTGTACCGAAAGTCCGCAGTCCGCGTGCTTTCATGTTCGGACTGATTTTCCATACGGACGTATATATGACACTTTTAGAAAATGTGTTTTAACAACATCATATTTATAAGGGGGGTTGAGACCACCCAGAGTTTACTCTGAGGGTTCCCTAGGCCGTCTTTTTCAGCCTAATTTAGCCCGTGTATTAATTTACGCCTACTATAAACTAGCCTTTGCATGGAGTCTTCAATCACCATTAGAGGTATTTAAAAAAATGTTTTAAATACTAACGATTCAGTTTGATGTGCAACGACGGTCTGGCCGCCACTCAAGCGCACGCATCTGATAAGCTTGCGCACAGAATACCACTTTCCAGGCCCAAGCTAGCTACAGATCGAGGGTGTTTCTTATTCTATTCGATCTAAAGCAAAAGGATTGTAATTCTGTATAAACGACATATAGTGTTCACGTTATAATATGGATAAATTTTGCCCTAGAATGCAATATCTCTTCGGTTAAATAGCATTTAGGTTATAAATATAATCTGCACTTTTGTGATTAGGCCCTCGGTTGTAAGCGCCTGGCAAAATAAGTTGTCAAATTACGCAACTTTTTCGCGCGTGGCCGGCAGCGGTCGCGGGGTGGGTCATGGCGCTGCTTCAAATTTCGTAGCGTTGCATGTGCTAATTAATTATTAACATTAAATTGGTATCTGGTCAACAAACTACGCGTGTGTGTGTATTTAACGTATTTGTTATACAGTATAAGCTTACCAGTTGTATGCAGTAAAATCTTAGAGCGCCTTTTACTGTTCCCTTTAAAACTGTTACATGTCAATAGAAGTGAGGACACTTACTGCGTATAAACAGCCATAACTATACACCATAAGTGATGTCCGATCATCTGATGTAATATCTCGATCATCGGTTGAACATGTGGCTCGAACGCAAGTGCGCTTGGTTATCAAAATCCATAATCGATTTCATAAAAAAAAAACAATTGTTTTTTTTTTTTAAATTTTGAACAAGAAAACTTAAAAAGGTCATTGTATCAAAAAAATTGAATAGGCATGATAGTCAAACAAAAGCGTTGATGATATAACGTTGATAACACTTGATTGATAAACTGATATAAAAACTTTGATGAAAACTTCGATGATAACTTGGAAAGTGGTGAGATGTAGAGATCTAGTACATTTATTATAGAACAGTTAGTAACAGATAAAAAATCAAAACAAAAATAAATGAACAAAATACATCCTTGCAAAACAACAGGTAAACATGGGGCTAACAAGCAGCATACATGGACACACGTACATGCCACGACGTTTACGCACACGCAGGCATTCAAACACCCCGAGTAACCGATTGTAACCGGCTATCGATCGCGTTATTGGGTCCACGGATGTTCGGGTTCAGCGAAATTACAAATAACCGATTGACAACACTAAGCTATAAATGTCTCTGACAGAAACGAGTCGAAGTTATAGCATGCTAAACATTAAGTAGACAGCAAATATGTCTACCTAACAAATTTGTCTACATAACGGCTAGTTTTTTTTACACCCGATGTCTACATATGATGGGATTAAGATATATATATATATATAGCTTTATCTTATCAGAGAGTCTTTGTTGGCGATTTACTATATCAATATGCTTTCGGGGAATCGATTCGAAAGAGGGGAACTGAAAACTATTTATACATACTGTGAACTCTTGACTCTTTTCAATGCGACGATCTTTAGACAAATATACTATATACAAATATATTGAAAGCATATTGATATAGTAAATCGCCAACAAAGACTCTCTGATAACATAAAGCGGTATAAATTCAACAAGCAAACGCCCAAGCAAAAGTGCAAGTTGCCGATTTCGAGGTATATAAAGACAGACACAGCAAGCAGACTAAAGCAGCTAGTGTGTGGTTCAACCACCGGTGGTACAAGTGAGCCGGCCCCCTCCCCACAGATCGTACCGCCCCACCAATTACACCTGCTATTATTTTCAAAATTACCTTCTATTAAAGAATTTGAGCACTGAAGAGAAAGACATACTCACTAATAAAGGCACGGTCGCTGGTTCGCCGGCCCGCACCTAGCTGCAACCCCCGGCTCATACTGAACTATTATCTAATTGTTACTACCTACTGTACATAACTGCTGTAACAGTGTATATATATGTCCCAATCCCGTGTCTACTTCTTTCAGGGAGACTATCTGGCTGGAGCCATATATATATATCAGGGGATCAGGGGTTAATAATGACAAATTTGTCATTATTTGTCATTATATGTCATTATTAACCCCTGATATATATATATATATATATCCCTCCCTCCGCCTGCAGGGAGACTTTATCTGACTGGAGTCGTGTATACAATTGTTGCTATATATATTATATATATATATATATATATTATATATATAATATATATATATATCATATCGTCCCCTCCCTCCCCTCCGCTTTGCAGGGAGACTTTATCTGGCNGCCGTGTATATAATATCTTCCTCTCTCCATCCCACAGGGAGACTCCACGCCCTGGATCGATGACGGATGCATTGCCTTGATGCGTCGCTCGGCGCTCAGCCAGTACTCTTCCGCATCGTCGTCGCGCACGAGGATGCGTCCGGCATCTGCCGTCTGCACCTGCGCGCCGACGGCGACCGAGAACTCCCGCCGTTGCACCGGCTCCAACCAGATAAAGGACATGATCAGTCTGGGAGATCTGCACGAGGCGGGCATCATGCGAAACCTGCTCATACGCTACAAGGAGCACCTCATCTACGTGAGTGAGGGAGAGGGGGAGGGAGGGAGGGAGAGGGAGGGAGGGAGGGGGAGGCAGAGCGGAGGAGGAAGGGAGGAGGGGGAGCGAATGATTAGTCTGGGAGATCTGCACGAGGCAGGGCATCATGCGAAACCTGCTCATACGGTACAAGGCGAGCACTCATCTACCGTGGAGTGAGGGAGAGGGGGAGGGAGGAAGAGAGGGAGGGAGGAAGGGAGGGAGGGAGGGAGGGTGAGGGAGGGGGAGAGAGTGAGGGAGAGGGGGAGGAGGGGGAGGGAGGGAGGGAAAAAGAGGAAGGAGTAGGAGGAAGCCTAGGGAACCTACACGAGGTGGGCATCATGCACAACGAGAAGGAAGGGTTGTGCTCTAGTGCGAAACCTACGATGGCAATATCTTTCAGCAAAATACATTGCTGTATGTTTTACTACTGCTGCACATCGTACCAGCAGATTGCGATGCTCTGTATATAACGCGATCACGTCTGCTATTCTGTAACCCTCGAATTTATCGGAGCCTGTACGCTTGTTTGCCCTCATCACTCGTGAATTCCTACAGCAAGTTATATATCGCGTATAAGTCTAGTCGAATATTCACAACCACGTTCATTCGTATTTTAAAGTGTAAAATCGTTTAAAAAAATTTACGTTTAAAGTTTTAAAATTTAATCAAGTTGCGAGCCACATGAGATCTCACGAGATCACGCGGACTCCATCTGCCTCTGTAACCTCTCCACGAACGCAAATGTAAGATCCACAGATTCGAACAGATGCAAATTGTCCAACTTGCGTCGACTAACTTCGACAATCGAGATGTAGACTGTCACCGCTCGCTCGTCGCACGTTTTCAGACGTACACCGGCTCCATCCTGGTGGCGGTGAATCCCTATCAGATCCTGCCCATCTACACTGCTGAGCAGATTCAGCTGTACAGATCGCGTAAGATCGGAGAACTGCCACCGCACATCTTCGCGATCTCGGACAACGCCTACGCGAACATGAAACGCTACGGAGACCAGTGCGTCATCATCAGGTACGAGTGAGGAGTGGGTGGTGGTGGTGGTGGTTAAGCGGGCGGGGGGAGGGAGG
>NW_014579072.1:68110-70210 GCF_000485595.1 Priapulus caudatus
TGCACCGACATTGTCGCACGTAATGACCTCGGGTACCGTCAGTGATTCTCGATCCTTGCATGTCTGGAGTGCCGCATGCCGTACGTTATTGGCTTTTACTCTTGGGCATTCGGCCGGAATAACATGAGCATATACGTTCTTGAGATACAAGCGATATAATACTGGTGGCAACTAGGCCAATAATAACACTAGGCAAACAGATTTACCCGGAACAAACAATTCGTCTGATGTCAACATCGTTCAAGCAACAGTGTGATGTCACCGAACGACTCGATGTTTATTTTCGTTGGCCATAATTCGCGCGTCCCGTTGTCGCCAGATTAACCAAATTTACGGATTTCCAATTAGACATTTCTTAGTAATTAGCAGCCTGCATATTGGAACAACTAATACGCGTGGTGGGCGTAATAACGTATGTACTTATCTACATACACAAGGTGCCAGTTACTGTACATTCGTCAACTTGCATAATCGATGGTCGAATTATGCCTTTAATACTAATGAACACTATCACCTCTTCTTCTTCGCTTCGTGTATTAGGTCCTTTTTTTTTAATATAATAATAATAATAATAATAATAATAATACCATCAGCATACTTTTGTAATCGAAGCACACTGAGCTAGCTCCTGATACGTCCGAACGAATCTTTCAGCGTTTGGCAACGCCAAAACCATTCGCAATGACAACTCTAGTCGCTTTGGTAAGTACATCGACATCCACTTCAACAAGCAGGGCATCATCGAGGGAGCGAAGATAGAACAGTACCTACTGGAGAAAGTCTCGCATTGTCAGCCAGGTCAGTTGTCATGGGGCGATTGTGGACTGAATAAGTAGTTCCACTCTTTATTTATTTATTATTATTATTATTTATTATGATTTGTTTATAAATTTAAAGACGGTGCATTGGTAAAAGATGCTTCAACAGGAGCTTGCAAGCTCCTTACTGTGAACTTAATTAATTTTATTTCAATCAGTTTAGACACTATTAGTGTGAAAAAGTGATAGAGCAAGCGAAAGAGAGAGAGAGAGAAGAGACGAGACGAGAGAGAAAGGGAGTAGAAGTGTGAGTATGAGAGAGGAGAAGAGCGAGAGGCGAGAGAGAGGGAGTCGAGAGAAAGAAGGAGGAAAGAGAAGGAAGAGAGAGAGAGAGGAGAGGAGAGAGAGTGACAGAAAAGAGAGTGAGCAGACAAACCGAGCCCTGATGAGGGAGAGCGAGAGAGACGCTCGAGAGAAAAGAGCAGGAGGGGAGAGAGAGGAGCAAGAGATGAGAGAGACGATAGGAGAGAAGAGAGAGAGAGGAGAGAGAGAGCAACGAGAGAGAGAGAGAGAGAGAAAGGAGACGAGCAACATTTATAAAGGCCGAATTATTTTATAGAAAGGTGGAAAGCATGACGTCCGTGTGGTTTAGTAAGCGTGGAGGTCACCGCGTCATGTGTTCTTGCAGGCGCACGATGAGAGGAACTATCACATCTTCTACTGCATGCTCGCCGGCATGTCACCAGAGGACAAGAAGAAACTCGAGCTACAGGATGTCACCAAGTACTACTACCTGATCCAGGTAAGCTTCTCTACCTGATCCAGGTGAGGCAGATTACTATGAGTCAGGTGAAAGATTACCTGATCGGTGAGAATTACCTGATTCCAGGGAGAGCTTGACCTGCCATCCGCGTGAGGAGATACCTGCCATCCAGGTGACAGACTTACCTGGACTCACGGTAAGCTACTCTACCTGACTCAGGTAAGCTACTCTACCTGATCCAGGTAAGCTACTCTATACCTGACCCAGGTAAGCTACTCTACCTGACTCAGGTAAGCTACTCTACCTGACTCAGGTAAGCTACTCTACCTGATCCAGGTAAGCTACTCTACCTGACTCAGGTAAGCTACTCTACCTGACTCAGGTAAGCTACTCTACCTGACTCAGGTAAGCTACTCTACCTGACTCCTGAGGTAACGCTACCTACCTGACTCAGGTAAGCTACTCTACCTGACTCAGGTAAGCTACTCTACCTGACCCAGGTAAGCTACTCTACCTGACTCAGGTAAGCTACTCTACCTGACTCAGGTAAGCTACTCTACCTGATCCAGGTAAGCTACT
>NW_014579073.1:0-3059 GCF_000485595.1 Priapulus caudatus
CCGATCAAAACATAATTTCACCAAGAGGCCAGGTAAGTTCGATCAGTGGGAGGGTCTGCCAAAGCTTGCCTTAGACACCATCAGAAATGGCCAGGTAAGCGGGCTCCCAATTAAAAACCACTAGTCTGGTTTACCTTAGACACCAACTGGTTTAATTAGTTTCGATTAGATCAACCTAACAGTTCGTACTAGACTGCTTAGCCAAGAATCAAGTCCATTTGGTTCTCGTTAAAGATATGGACTTGACCAACTACAACTATTATAATTGATCTAGAGAATCTTTGACCTAATCTAAAACAACAATTGATTAGATTTAGTCAATTCTCTAATTAAGTCCATCTTTAATCTAACCTTAGGTCTAACCCAATTAATGGACCTAATTTCCACTAACCCATTAACCCAATATGTTATGGTTTGTGTCTTAGGTTCTTCAATTCACAATCCTAGAACCTAATCAAACAACTTCTTAATTCTCAATTAAGTTTTGGACTGAGGATTGGGGTTCGACCTTTCAAAAATAATTATTATATTTATAAAATATTTTTACAACATGGTTCTACCAACAAAGTTGCATGTTTAATTCACAATCAAAATGCAAGTGAAATAAGTATGAAACTACTTTAGATCTAATCTAAACAGGTTCATGTAATTGAAACAATTTCAACTTTAAATTGCACAAATTTTTCAGACAAATATATTATGGTTCTTTGCGTGGAAAATATTAACAAAGAGATTTTATTTTAAATTTAAATATCTTTTAAATCTAATAAATTATAAATTTAACCTAAATCATATCTAACAAATTTATGATTAAAGATAGATCTACATGAACTAGGACAACCTTTGCACTGTAAGGGGTAAACCTTACAGCAGGACAACCTACAGTTCGTGATTGATCTAAAAATTTTAATTTTAAATTTAATAATCAGATTATAAATTAGATCTAATCTAAGAAATAATCTAAGTATATATAAATAATCATGTAATAAATAACCTAGGCACTGATACTAATTGAAGGAACCAGATCTAGGATTTCAGGGTTAGATCTTAAAATTTTTTCAAGATCAGGCAGCAAAAGACTAAAATAAAAAATAAATTTATCTTATAAAATTAGAAAATCCTTAGATCTAAGATCTTATTACATGATTATTATATAGTATTAAATCAAAAATTAAAATATAAAGAGTAAGAACTACATGTTGATCATTTCAACATATTTCTATACTACATCTAATGTATGTAAAATATAATAGATCAGATCTATTACCTTGCAAGTTAAATGTTCTAATTTTACTGATCCAGGCTTGAAAATGATGTTGCAAGATGCACACATATCCGACCTCTAGGAGTCATCCACACGAGCCCACGAATCATGATCAGAAGTCTTAATCCAGAAAATCAGCACAGTATGCTAGTACTGTGCTGATCCTTCTTCGATGGTCGATCAGATACCTCATTCTTCTTAATTTGGACTCTTTCAAAGATGAGAAGTAGGAGAATGAGTTTTAGATATGAGACACTCTCAAAAAACTCACAGATGGAGGAAGGGAAGAGGTGAACTCAGCAACCCTAGAAGAAGACCCTCTTCTTCTTCTCTTTTCTCTCACCTAGACACCTAGTTTTGTATCTATTATATCACAATGCCCCAACACTCTTTCTCCCTAATTTTCACATGCCCCAAAGGTCTCTCAATGTTCTATAATCTATAAAAATCTTAAGAAAAAATTAATCTAAAATAAAGATATGAAGAATCCTTGTCTAGGTCAAACACCTAGTCAAGAAAAATTCAAATAGGGCAAGACAAGGGGTGCCCAACTCTTGGGTGCCCCCTCTTTCTTTTTCTACCATGGACCACCAGAAAAGGGTGCACAATATGTGCCATAAAAGATACAAAAATCTTAGAAAAAATTTGAGTAAAATCAGTGCCATAAGGAAAGAGTTTTAATTTTCTAAAATTCTATCTCATAGAATTTGAAATCCAAACTAATTCCTACTTTGACTTGATCCACAACCACATACCATGTAAGAGAGAAAGAGTGAAATACTTTAGGTGTGTGTGAAGGCCTGGGAAAGAAGATTTTGCCACATAAAATAAGAGAGAGTAGGCATAGGGGGCTAAGGTGGCGCAAGGTGGAATCCTAGTCTTACTTGGGTTCAATCTATGACTTGTTCAAATTTGGTTTCTCGAAGCAAATCAAATCAAAACCAAATCAACCTAATTAAAATAAGTCTTAATCAAATTAAAAACTTAATTTAATCAGATTAAATTAGATTTAAAATTGATTTAATTTTTTAATCGAATTAAAAATTAGGTTGACCCAAGTCCTAATTGAACTAGGACTAGTTTTTTCTTGCACTTGGCTTATCCAATAAATCAATTGGACTTGATCCAATCAAGCCCAAACTAAATATAATTAAATTATATTCAATTAGATTTAATCTCAGCCCATTGGCTTAATTAAATGAAGCCAATTAGCAATCGAATTGCTAATCGATCCTCCTACAACACTTGCACTAGGTTAAAAGTCAATCATATTGATCGTTTAACCCTGGAATGATTCTTAATCGTTGATCAACCATCTGATCAGATCGTGAACTCTAATGTGTGTGACCTCATAGATCCAAACCTAAGATGATAGCACAAAAATAAATTCTTGTACCAATCGAAGTGACCATCTAGCAATGGCACCCGATGGCCGGATAGGTCGAATGTGTAGAACAACATCCTCAGAACTCATGCGGATATAGTTTCCATATAATTCATCACCTTGACCAAAATACTCATAGGACACCTCAGAGATCAACTGTCAACTCTGATCAGGTTGTCCACATTATTTTTCAAAATATCAAATCCATCTGATGGATTACCTTGGCTAAGATTTTGCTAAATTGAAATACAGCAACTCATTCTTCTCCAACTCTTGGAGTGGTCAATCCCATCTTGATCATACTCTGACTTCGTAAGTACTTAACTATGTCCAGAAGCCTTCCGTCACTGAATTAGAAATTCAGTTAGTCCAGTACCAAAGCACAATGAGTTGCTTGCAAGTCACTGAGGT
>NW_014579074.1:0-3858 GCF_000485595.1 Priapulus caudatus
AGACTTGTGCATTTACTTATATATATATATATACTAGCAGGATACCCGGCGTTGCCCGGGGAAATCAGTGGCGTTACTCAGTTGGTGACCGCTTGGTTGAAAGGAAAATACCCCAAAAAATCTAACTATCTATCTATCCATGCATCCATCCATGCATCCATGCATCCATCCCATTCCATGCCATCCCATCCCATCCCATCGCACCGCATCCCATCTCATCCCATCCCATATCCCATCCCATCCCATCCCATCCCATCCCATGCCATCCCATGACATACCATGCCATGCCATGCCATGCCATCTCATCCCATGCCATGCCATGCCATGCCATCCAATCCAATCCCATCCCATCCCATCCCATCCCATCCCATCCCATGCCATCGCATGCCATCCCATGCCATCCCATGACATCCCATCCCATCCCTAACAGTAAAAAAACAATAAGAAATAAAAAACAAAAGATAAAAGACATTAAAAATTAAAA
This sequence comes from Priapulus caudatus, assembly GCF_000485595.1. Lineage (NCBI taxonomy): Eukaryota > Metazoa > Priapulida > Priapulimorpha > Priapulimorphida > Priapulidae > Priapulus > Priapulus caudatus. Next base: position 485 of record NW_014579074.1, read on the forward strand.
ATTAAAATTAAAAAATAAGAAATTACAAATAATACATTCTGAAGGGGAAAAAGGAAAATATGTTACCCAGCTTGGATTCGAACCCGGAATCCCGGTGTAGGACACGGATGTTCTAGCGATTATGCCAGTGCGACGTTAAGTGTATACAGCATGGATGCACACGTACGTGATGTTTTAATTTGTACGCACCGCCATCTATTGATGAATAGAATTTTAATGAATTTTTAACTTTTTAACTTGTTTAAATTTTTGTTTCAGCCAGAACCACCTCCCAGACGCGCTGATTCTGAAAATATCTTTAGTTTTCCTCTAGGCTGCGGAGTTCTCTAGTTATGCGAGTACGAACTAATTCGGCTGAACAACTTTATATATACTCGCGAAATGGCCGCCTCCGGCATACATACAAAATATCCGCTGATGAGACTACGATGATTTCTCTCTGAACTCCCGGCCCGATTCATAGTAATCTTTTAGTAAAATATTGACTTGATACGACGACAATAATACAAGGATCCTGTTACTAACATAAAATTTTCTGTCCCGGTATTTATATTTCTATATAAAACACTTTGTATAGACCTTCTAATCCATTGTTTTTCACATCAAATTGGCTAATATATATATATATATATATATATACGGATATAATATCCGTAAATAATATACGGAAACCGCTTCATACGATTATTTTTTCTTTGGCCCGTCAGTTTCGTGCAAACGGGGTGCGACTGTAGTAATGAATAGTAGTAATTGAATGAAGAGTTTAAGCTTTGCAGTAATTGTATCTATTTGTGAACAATTTAACGCTACTAAAGTTCTTAATTATACATATAACCCTATATAAAATACCTTGTACACACCTTAATCCATTTTTTTTTGTTAATTCGGGGCTAATATATGTTGAAGCGGTTAATGCAAAACCCGCTTAATATAATTGTTGTTTTTTTGCCCGTCAGTTTTCTACTAACGGGGGTTGACTGTAGTAATGATTCTTGAAAAAATACAGGCAAACGCTTCGCAGTAATGGTTTATATGCTCCGCACGTAGTGTAGCGGAACGTATACGTATTTCCCCTAGCCTGTCAACGCATATTCTTGAAGCTTCCAAACTATGTATGTTCTAAGGGACGCTAGCGTCACGCTATCTGTGTGACATATATACACGCAAGCCTCTCGTCGCACGCGACCTTGGCCGGCTAGCTGGCTGGCTAGCGCGTGTGAGCGCGACCATCTATATATCTACTATATAATAGTGGAAGGAGCCGAAGTGTCGTTTTACGTATCTCCTCCGAAACCGTGCCGCGTGTGCTCGCGCGAATCGAGCTGGGGCCCCTTCTGGACGTCCCGAATACATTCCGCTACGTTAGAACGCGATTTTTCGACGGTAAACTGACTTTTTCAGGAAGAAACTTCGGCATTCATCGGCGCAAACCCGCAGCGGGTACCCGCTAGCGCTGCGGTAAATCGTGCTACTAATTCATGAGCTTATCTAATAATGCGGACACAATAGGAGACATTTGTAAAAATCGACTAATAACATTGCACACAATATGAATATTTAGAATCAGTCTAATAAACGCATGGGAAAAAACTGTTAGTATGGACATTTATATGACAGCACAACCCAATTAGAACCCTGGAACGATTAATAGTAATATTGTGTAAATGACAAAAGTTACTTATAACGCATGTACAATGGGCTTGCACTTTCATTGAAAACCTCTGCATAAACAAATGTTTTTCGTGGTTATTCTGCTGGTGAAATATGTAAGATTCTGGCGTCTCGACTGTCGTAGCTCCACGTACGGCATGCACGTATGTGCACGCTACGGCACGTAACAGCCTGTACGAATGGGTTGCGTTACGCTTATTTCAAAGCTGTTGATAAACATGCAGTCCGAACTCTGATGGCTGTGCGCTCTTTTTAGCTCGGTGCTCGGTTTCGGCTTTCGACAAATAACCAGCACGGAGTGAGCGTGAGGGAATCGATTTTTCTCTGTGCTGGCCAGCCACTGCTACCCAGTCAGTTGACTGACATTGCGTGTAAGTTTGACGAATTGACGGGCTTTTACACATACATAATAATACATACATACATACAGTAATACCAGTACATACATACATATACATAACATACATACATTACATACAACATACATACATACTAATACATACATACATACATAGCATACATCATACATACATACATACATTACATAGTCATACATAATACATAATAATACATACATAATACATACATAACATACATACATTACATACATACATACATACATACATTACATAGCATACATGACATACATACATACATACATACATACATTAGCATACATACTACATACATACATACAGCATACATACATACAACATACATACATTACATACATACAGTACATACAGTACTTATACATACATACATACTAATACATAATAATACAACTACTACTACATCTACTATAATACATACATAGCTAATACATACATACCATACATACATACTATCTACACTACGAACTCAAATGAGTATATTAGATATAGACTGGTCGCCAGCTAGCCGGCCAGCGTCGGCGTGCGCGAGAGGCTGCGTGCTATAAATGTCACACAGATACTACATAGTTCTAGAAGCTTCGAGAATATGCCGTTTGCAGGCTAGGTGCGGAAATATACAACACGCACGCATACACATCACATGCAGTAATGAACATAAATACATATATCAATATCATATGCCTAGGCTAAATACATGCTTACTACGTAACTTACATATACACGCAAGCTCTCGTCGCACGCCGACCTTGGCCGGCTAGCTGGCTGGCTTAGTGCGTGTAAGCGCGACCATCTATATATTACTATATAATATATATATATATATAATTATATATACTATATATATATATATGCGGGGTTAATTTCTAAGTAAACAACTTTTAACACTAATTACGCAGCGCGCACAGTTACAAGTTATTTATTTTTGCGGATGGTTATACTATATAAATAATTTGTTTGTTCCTGCCATAACTTCGTGAGGGCGCGTGCACGAATCGGCTGAAATTTTTCGCTGCTTTATTCCTATACGCATCAGGTTTGATTCTAAAAACTTTTGCTTTTTGTTGTTTATTGGCGTTAAATGTTTCAAAAAAACTATTTAGAAAATGATGGCAAAATCTCTCTGCGAAACATGCAGATTCAGTTCACTTTCGCGAAGGGACGTGCGCTGGCTGTGACTCTACAAACACGCAACCACAGCGCCTAAAAAATAAAAAAAAAAAAAAAAAAAAAAAAAAAAAAAAAATAAAAAAAAAAAAATAAAAAAAAAAAAGGGGATACAGTAGTCTGTCACGTACCTGTGCGTGGATT
>NW_014579074.1:3883-13671 GCF_000485595.1 Priapulus caudatus
CGGGTAATAGCTAGTATATATATATATATATATGTGCGCGCGGGTAATTTCTAAGTAAACAACTTTTAACACTAATTACGCACGCGCACTGTTACATCTGCTCTGGTGAAATATTGCGTATGCGCTAACACGCTAACGTAGCCAAATTGTGCACTGGCTGGTATATGCAGCGGGCACCTTACATGCGACGTATTCTTCCTATTTCGCAAGAGAGGTATATTGATGAAATATTATCATTAAAATCTATGCTAGAATACCTCCTCCCTATTCTAAATGCATTATTTTTGAAAATATTCTTCTTCTCGGGAGATATTGCGCATGAGCGAGCACCGTTTCAGGCGTGCAGTATGGACTGATTAACACATGGCTAATATAGCTTGCTAAGAGAGAAAGAGACTTATGAGACTGCGGAAGGGCAGCAGCTAGGGAAGAAAGCTGAAGGCGGTGAAAAAGAATGAGGCTGAGCGAGAGACAGAGGGTGAGGTAGGGGCAGGACAGGAGGGGGTGAATTAGTAGTTTTGCTTCCCACAGGCTAGGGCGCTCTCCCAATCATAAACACAGGTCTACTGATAACAGTATATTTCATAAATCTATGCTGAGATATCCCCTAACCATTTTAAATGCATATCCATTACAAAATATAACTCCTCTGGTAAGATATTGCGCATGCGCTAACACACTAACGTAGCCAAACTGTGCACTGGCTGGTATATGCAGCGGGAACCTTACATGCGACGTCTTCTTCATATTTCGCAAGAGAGGTATACTGATGAAATATTATCAAAAGAATCGATGCTAGAATACCTCCTCCCTATTCTAAATGCATTATTTTTGCAAAATATTCTTCTTCTCGGGAGATATTGCGCATGCGCGAGCACCGTTTCAGGCGTGAAGTATGGACTGAAGAACACATGCCTAATATAGCTGGCTATAAGAGAAGGAGGGTTGGGAGACTGAGGACAGGCGGCAGGGAAGAAAGCTGAATGCGGTATAAAATAATGAGGCTGAGCGAGGGACAGAGGGGGAGGCAAGGGAAGAACAGGAGGGGATGAATTAGTAGTTTTGCTTCTCACAGGCCAAGGCGGTCTCCCAATCATAAACACATGTCTACTGATAACAGTTTATTTTATAAATCTATGCTGAGATACCCCCTAACCATTTTAAATGCATAACCATCACAAAATATAACTGCTTTGGTGAGATATTGCGCATGCGCTAACACACTAACGTAGCAAAATTGTGTACTGACTGGTATATGCAGCAGGCACCTTACATGCAAGGTCTTCTTTCTATTTCTGAAGAGAGGTATACTGATGAAATATTATCATATCAATCTATGCTATAATACCTCCTCCCTATTGTAAACGCATAATTTTTGCAAAATATTATTTTTTTCGGGAGATATTGCGCATGCGCGAGCACCGTTTTAGGCGTGCAGTGTGGACTGAAGAACACATGCCTAATATTGCTTGCTAAAAAAGAAAGAGAGTGGTGAGACTAAAGAAAGGTGGCAGGGAAGAAAGCTGAGGGCGGTATAAAAGAATGAGGCTGAGCGAGAGACAGAGGGTGAGGCAAGGGAAGGACAGGAAGGGATGAATTAGTAGTTTTGCTTCCCACAGGTCAGGGCGCTCTCCCAATCATAAATGCATGTCTACTGATAATAATTTATTTCATAAATCTATACTGAGATATCCCCTAACCATTTTAAATGCATATCCATCACAAAATATAACTCCTCTGGTGAGATATAGCGCATGCGCTAACACGTTAACGTAGCCAAATTGTGTATTGACTGGTATATGCAGCGGGCACCTTACATGCGAGGTCTTCTTCCTATTTCTGAAGAGAGGTATACTGATGAAATATTATTATATAAACCTATGCTAGAATACCTCCTCCCTATTCAGAACACAAAAACTCCTGCTAAATGCATAATTTTTGTCAAATATTGTTCTTCTCGGGAGATATTGCGCATGCGCGCGCACCGTTTTACGCGTGCAGTATGGACTGAATACCACTGCATAATATAGCTTGTTATTAGAGAAAGAGGGTTGGGAGACCGAGGAAAGGTGACAGGGAAGAAAGCAGAGGGCGGTAAAAAAGAATGAGGCTGCGCGAGGGACAGAGGGGGAGGCAAGGGAAGGACAGGAGGGAATGAATTAGTAGTTTTGCTTCCCACAGGCTAGGGCGCTCTCCCAATCATAAATGCATGTCTACTGATACTAATTTATTTCATAAATCTATGCTGAGATATCCCCTAGCCATTTTAAATGCATAGCAATCACAAAATATAACTCCTCTGGTGAGATATTGCGCATGCGCTAACACACGAACGTAGCCAAATTGTGTACTGACTGGTATATGCAGCGGGCACCTTACATGCGAGGTCTTCTTCCTATTTCTGAAGAGAGATATACTGATAAAATAATATCATATAAACCTATGCTAGAATACCTCCTCTCTATTCTAATTGCAAAATTTTTGTCAAATATTGTTATTCTCGGGAGATATTGCGCATGCGCGCGCACCGTTTTGCGCGTGCAGTATGGACTGAAGACCACTGCATAATATAGCTTGTTATTAGAGAAGAAGGGTTGGGAGACCGAGGAAAGGTGGCAGGGAAGAAAGCAGAGGGCGGTAAAAAAGAATGAGGCTGCGCGAGGGACAGAGGGGGAGGCAAGGGAAGGACAGGAGGGGAGGAATTAGTAGGTTTGCTTCCCACAGGCTAAGGCGCTCTCCCACTCATAAACGCATGTCTACTGATAATAATTTATTTCATAAATCTATGCTGAGATATCCCCTAACCATTTTAAATGCATATCTATCACAAAATATAACTCCTCTGGTGAGATATTGCGCATGCGCTTATACACAAACGTATATGTGTACTGACTGGTATATGCAGCAGGTACACTGATCTCTACTATACTAACTGGATAGCTCTTCGCCTATCCACGCTCAACGTGAATGTGACGCCACCGCGCCACCTGCCGCCATCTTGCAACCACTCCTCAAAGCTGAATCTGCCGGTCTGTGCCCCACAACATTTCAAATGAAAAATAAGAAAACGCGACTCATTCTATTATTGAAATTAGCATGAAAAAAAACTTTTATCCATACTTAAGAGATTATGTAAATATGGATATGTATATATCTAGATATATANAGTTGGCTTGTTCCTCTTATCCAGCCATTTCCGGGACCGGAAAAGTTTCCGTTCCTTTCCATCTACTGTAGTGCTCCACCGCTTAGCCCAGGCTGTCCGTTCTTCAGCCTTTGTCGGAACCTGTCCATCCGACAATCCAAGCATTGCTCTCGCCTTGGATAATAGTGATTGAATTCTCGGCATCTCGTATAGATCTCTGATCACAGGGTCGCACGAGTGGCGCATATTCTTCGCACGACGTACAATCTGAGCTGGAACGACATTGCTTAGTGAGGGTACGCCCATCTCTCCGTCATGCTGGCTGGTGTAGAAGAAAGCGTCCACTGTGTCGTGAGGCAACCGACACACCTGTTTGATCAGTGCCCGGATCCGCCGGTCCATCTCAGTGAGAAGTCCCTTCGTGACTCTTCCCAGTACTAGTTCGTGGCTTAAGCGTGGCACCAGATTGTATATGAGTAGATGTATTTTCTGCTGTGGCTTCAGTGGGGCTTTTCGAAGCTCGAGAAGCCAATCCTCTAACTGATCGATAGTACTCGCCATCTTCCCCACTGGATCGAATGCAACACCCAAGTACTTAACGAATGTACCATAGGTCAACGCTCGTATAGGTGTGTTTCCTACACACCAAGTATGGTCCGTATTAATCTTGAAAGTTTTCTGCTTTCCGCAGTGAAAGATACGGAGCGATACGCATTTTTTGGCATTGATGATTAGGCCTCTTTTTGCAAAGAATTCTTCCATTGTTGCCAATAGTGCATTCATCCCCGTTACCGACTCACTCACGAGGACCAAGTCGTCGGCAAACGCCATGGCGTTTAGCCTTTGACACCCGACTTCTACCCCGACATGGTTGGGGAGCACGGAAAACAGCTCATCAACAACTAAGTTGAAGCGACAAGGTGACAGGGGGTCGCCTTGCTTTACTCCTCTGTTCATCTTAACGCCGTTTACGAGAACTGGTCCACATGTGATCGAGGTTGTACTACACTACTAAGATACTCCACTAAGATACTAAGATACACTAAGATACACTACTAAGATACTAAGATACTCCACAAAATCGCCATCTGCACCCTTGCGCACTGTGTCAAAGGCTTTAGCGAGGTCGACGAGAACCACCTGAAGGTTACTAGGCTCCTGGCGGGCTCGTTTGACCAAGTAGTCGAGCAGCTGTACGTTNGACTTAGTGTTTGTGTGTAGTAGTTGTATGTGTAGTATAGCTTTTTGGTTCTATAAAGTAATATCAATCAAAGGTCAGGAGAAGAATCAACTATATTTTTACAAACGATAGTATATATCGCTCATGAAAGTTACACAGAAGGGATACATGTACTTCAGCCACCACTGGTCTAATGCACTCGATCCTAATTATATGATATGCTCACCAGAATCCTGCGTGGATACTCCTCATCATCATCCTCTATCTCATCAAAGATCTGTACATTCTCTGGGAATATCGACTGTAGAGCTTCAAGCTGGAAATATTCAAGACTCCGCAATAATCACACAGTTTTTCTACAATTTGACAGAGAGAGACGTACATGCACATGTCACAAAAATTCTAAGGCCTGCCAATGCAGTACATGCCGTACCCTGTTTAGTAAATGTTTACTATATAAATGATCCATTACAGGGGTTGGTAAGAATACCAGTAAATATCAACCCCCACTGTTTTGTATTTTATATACGCATTTAGTTAGCAGTTGGTACACACTATTACACTTGTTGTAAACTTGAAAACCAACTAACTATAGTGTTTGCAGTACATGGTTTCTGGATGCAAGCTGGTGCTGAGAGGGTCTANGGAGGGAGGGAGGAACGGATGGAGGAAGGGGAGGCAGGGAAGGAGGGAGAATTCTACTAGTGTAGAAAACAGTGGAATGTTGGCTCGTGTGTGATTGATGTGCTCACGTAGCCTCTCTTATACGGATCGTTCGAAACTAATAACCAACTCGTCGCTGTAAAAGAGTGTGGACTTTTAAGTAGAGAAAACCGTAAGACAGATGTGTGTGTGTGTGTGTGTGTGTGTGTGTGTGTGTGTGCGTGCGTGCGTGCGTGCGTGTGCGTGCGTGCGTGCGTGCGTGCGTGCGTGCGTGCATAACTCTATTCTTTTCCCTCCAAAACTAAACCAGCCAGCCAAGCATACGCGTGAAAATAAGTAGTGGTACGCGTTGTTATTTTTCAAACTCATATCCGCCAGAAACGACGTGCTCATCGTCACTTCGCTGCGCAACAGCGGAGGTTTTAATGGCTGTTTAATTCAACGCCGACGACACTATAGTTATATAAGTAGACGCTGGCGATAGTAAATCAAGCCTGTCAAATACGCGCGAGAGAATTGCATCGTTGACGACGCAACTAAAGTGGATGAGAAGTGCATGCGCGAGAAACTGCCAGACACACTACAGGCAGCTCCAGCATATCACACACACACGCCCGCGCACACACACTCACACTCACACATACACGCACACACACACACACACACACACACACACACACACACACACACACACACACACACACACACACACACACAAACACACACACACACCATCCATCCCCCTCACTCCCCGCGCGTACACACGTAAAAATCTCCGCCTCGCGCCCCCGCGGATGGCGCCACCGTCGGCGCAGACGATCCGTGGCATGGCAGTCGAGCGCACATGTAATAATAACACGCCGTTAGTATTGATCGGCGTGCAGTAGATTGCCAGTGTTAGCCAGTCTAGCGAATGCGGTCGGTGTGTGTGTGCGTATAGAAACAACGTCGGCATCAATCCGTGCAAGTTTTTCGGTGATCGCGGTTTTCTTCGCCCTGTGCTTGTTGTACGCCGTCGTCGTAGGGACCGCGCGGAAGGTGCAGGCTGCGGCATCGTCATCGTCGTCGTCGTCGTCGCTGTCGTCGATGTTGTAACTCGTCGTGATCGTGAATATTGTTGCGTGGGAAACCGTTTTGTAAGCGACGTAAGGATTCGGTAGAAGGTAAGCACTCGTGTGTTCGCTGTGCATGCATGCAGCAGCAGCAGCAGCAGCAGCAGCTGTAAGAGTCTGCCTCCGCCTCCGCCTCATCTGCCGCTGCCGCATCTTCTGCCTGATGTAATTAGACTGGCGGCGGCGGCGGTGGCGGCGGCGACGGCGGCGGCGGCGGCGGCGGGCGGCGTATAGGCCTACTACGTGCGGTGTTACTACACAGATGCTGCTGCTGCTGCTGCTGCTGCTATTGCTGCTGCTGCTGCTGCTGCTGCTGCTATTGCTGCTGCTGCTGCTGCTGCTACTGCTGCTGCTGCTGATGCTACTACTGCTGCTGCTGCTGCTGATGCTAGGCTTTTGTTGAGTGCATGCTCTCTAATGGTGGATGTCATTTCTCTGCTGCGCTCTCTGTCACTAACGAACTAACCAGCCCGACTTTCATTAATAACTCACGCACGGAGACTGAAATGAATGTGTGTGCGCGTGCGTTATAAGTAAAATATAAGTAAACCAAAATAAAATAAATGGTTAGTGGTGGTGTTGACAACACTGCTGTTATTGCCTGATAATAATCTCACATACATAAAACCACATTTAATAACCACATTTAATCACATAAATAACCACATGGCATGCAACAGCGTGCAGCAGGCATGATATCTGATATCATGCTTTGACTGGACAGGAGCGATCGTACCGCAGGTTTGTTTATTTCACATCATATTCCTTATATTCACACTGCTAAAACTACACCTCTTATGTAGATTGTTGCGCACATTATTAACGAACCTATAGGCCTTGTCAACTCCACTCAATTTCCTCAATAAATACTTATTCGGCGTTCTCTTTCGATGACGATGGTCACTGTGCCATGGTGTAATCTCAATGAAATGTTGATATGTTTATGTTTCCGGCTGCCATCTAGCGTCGCGCAAAAGCATTTTACCGAAATATTACCTTTCTATTTATAATTTATATTATTTCTATGGCTATTACTGTTTACGCTAACATCATATAATTTATTTATAAATTATATTCTGCTGTACAGTTGCATATATATAAATATATATATATATATATATATATATATAAATATATATATATAATGATTGTGAAATAATTGTAATTAAAAATGATTGTGAGAGCAAGTCCGTTCATGCCCCAGAGCGCATGGAACTACTATTCATATCCAACTAACTACAACAAAAAATCATAAACTAATAAACAAAGTACAGGCTAAAAATTGTTTTCAACATATAAAAAGCCGACAAATATTTTAATTAACCTAATGCAAGCATCTTGTAATCGAAGTAAGGATAGCGTTAAATTGCGCATAGTTTAGGGAAAATTATACTTTAATTTGTCACGTAATTAAATTAGAATTTTAATTATAATTTAAAAAGAAATGTCACCGATATTTCATTACATAATCACGCATGCGTCTTTGTGCGTATGTGCGAGCCTTTGAGTGCGCCTGTGTGCGTGTGTGACTTCGCGTGCATATGTTTGCGTGCGCGCGTGTGTGAGTGTGAGCGTGTGTGTGTGAGCGTGTGTGCGTGCGTGAGTTCGCGTGCCTATGTGTGTGTGCGCGCCTGCGTGTGTGCGTGTGTGCATGTATAAACTAAGACAGGTCATCGCAAAGGTTAAAGCATTCATATCTTTGACGACTTTCACAAATTTCTGCGTATACACGATGACGTGTAAAATAGATGCGTCTGTACCATCTAGTTATATAGAGTGTAAATATGAGATCATATTGGAAAAAGTACAGAAGTTGTTCTTCATAGTTCGTCTAGTCAAAGTTTCAAGTCGGATATAGTCGGATATAGTCGTTCAAAGTCAGATGTAGTTTACTACTAATGTAGTACATAGTTAGTAGAGGGAGTCTCCCACAAATACTAACTATGCGTAATATACTCAAAACAATCTCTAACCATCACGTCACGAAAATAACTAGTTACTTTAGTCTTTTATAAATTATCATTAATCATTCATCTTTAATCTTTGATCTTCCTTCAACTTGATTTCAGAAAACACATGTAGTGTACTCGAAACGATTTTTAGCCAGTACTTTAACGAAAATAACTATAGTTACTATCCGTTAGTGCGGTACTATCTACAGTACAGTTACTATCTGTTAATCTTTCATCTTTAATCTTTGATCTTTTAATCCGCAACCTTCATCTTTCGCCGCTTCGCTGCGTGTCTACGTCATTAGCTGTTCACACTGTTCTTTTTGCAAATCGCTCATTAAAAAAATTCGCACGGAAAAAGCCGAGTATTGCCGAACGGCGAAACGAGATTTTTTCTCGTTGCGCGGTGACGTCACTGAGAGCTGCTTTTTTCGCCTCTCACGTATTTTGTTTGCGTCTGAAACGCGGCTCCGGAAAAAAAAACCAACACATTTTGCGGCTCTTATTAGTTCCCCAGAAAAAAATCACTGCAAATTTTTGTTTTCTGTTTTATTTTTGTTTTGTTCAAACGCGATCGCGGCCGTAACAACGCTAGTTAGAACACGTGGTAATAATAATAATAATAATAATAATAATAATGGTAATATAACGACAAAACTACTAACTATTCCATCTGCCGATTGACTTCAACAAGTGACATAATCGGTGTGACAACAACAATATCATTACTGCACGGACGCGACCCAGATACACACAAAAACCTAAATTCCGGGTGTAAAGTATTACGATGAACAATCGGACGATGTTCGCGCATGCGCAGAACGCTCAACGCCAAAGGAACCTTCGTGTGGGCCGCTCGCTCAACATGTACCGCGTAACATGCATGGCCATACATGTGTAACAACGTGGAGATATTTGTACGCGTCTCTTGCTTCCGGATGCTCATACGTTTGCCGCCGACGTGTGTGTATGGTGTGTATACACAGTCAGTCGTCGCTCAGGTTACTGATAGTACAGTTACAGCAGTCCATTATGCGTTGAAGAAGGGGGAGGGGTTTCGCGGGGACACATACCGCGTAATGGCTGTAGCAAATTGCATCCAGCCTCTGGCTGCACGCGGGTACACACAGTCGGAGCACGACCCCCCACCTTCCGTATCTGCGGCCGTAGAAGCCAGACGATGCCAACATCTTGTATCCAGATTTCGACACGCGTTCTATATTTGTGCGGGGCGCGCGGACAGGCGCTTTCACATTACCCGTGCACGCGAGCGCGCGCACACACATACACGCACACACGCACACACACACACACACACACACACACACACACACACACACACACACAGCACACACACACACAGCAACATACACACACACACACACACACACGCACACGACACACGCAACGCACACGCACACGCACACGCACACGCACCGCACACGCACACGCAGCACACACACACACACACACACACACACACACACACACACACACACACACACGAACAGCACGCTCTACAATAATATTTCGCGTTTGCTTGTTGGCATTAGCTAAAATTCGGCAGCGCCGCGGATTGCGACACGACGGCCTTATTGAAACTCATTAGCGAAAGGCGTGGCGCGAGGAGGGAGGAAGGGGGAGGGAGGGAGGAAGGAAGGAGTGAGGGAGGGGGGAGGGAGACAGGGAGAGAGAGGGAGGGAGGAAGGTGGAGGGAGTGAGGAAAAAAAAGAAAA
>NW_014579074.1:15061-28556 GCF_000485595.1 Priapulus caudatus
GATATGTTAGGTTATATGATATGTTAGGTTATATGATATGTTAGGTTATATGATATGTTAGGTTATATGATATATGATATATTATATATGAGTTTGTACGGTGACAAGTATCCACGACGCGTGACGTGACGATGACCCAGATAACAGCGGTCAATGCCCTGCAACCGACGCATGGTTACATGATATATTATATATCATAATATGTGATATTAATATTATAGGCGGTGCTTCAACGACGCGCGCACGAGCCACATAACGGCACGACACACAGACACGACTGTTAATACATGACGACTTCTTATGCAGTGTTTTGCAGTGAACACTGTACGCGGCGAGTTACGTATGTTCCCGATGTAACATACTCGATGCAACTAATGAACTCACGGCTAGGATCACGAGCAATCGTGTCTTGTTAGAACGTTAGACCCTATAAGAGCTGCAGCAGCGAGTACAGAAAAAAAACCACACGTAGAGTATAGAATATAGAGAGACGCGTGACTTCTCAATGAGAGACCCCCTCCCGGTGGCGCTACCTGGTGCCAGGACTCGTAGCAGGCGGTGCAGAAGGCGTACTGGCAGAGTGAGCAGACAGCGAGGTTGAGCGAAGGGTCGTCGTCGCGGATGACGGGTTGGGAGCAGCGCGGACACCACTCCACGTCCTGCATCGTGTCCAAACTACGCTGTAACAACGAGAAACTTCGATGACGATGATGTAGAAGTTAAAATACGATATAGCGCAGAGTACGTAGGCACTCGTGACTAGCATCTTAGCATCTACATTATCACACAGCTCGATTTGTTGTAGGTCGATAAACCTAAACAGAAGTGAAACATGTCTTGACCTGCCAATCACCTTCACCTTATAGTTAAATCCTTCCCGCGCCTTCATACGCATAGCGTATAGCTACAGGCGCATAGGGCGGTGCCTATCTCCGTTTCTGTAACCCTGAGGCCCCGCAGCTGCTTTCACAGTAAATGCTACAGTTGGGGGTTAGTCCACTGTAGCACTGCAAGTTAACTTGCCACATCTCTATTTGCTGAATGCTAAGAAGTGAAGCCGTGTGTACCACTTTTCAAGTCTTGGGTATGACCCGGCGCGGCAGTTGAACCCCCGACCTTCCACATACGAGGCGAGCACTCAACCATTGAACCATCGCAGTGGTGACACCCTCACCTTATCCTCAGTAAATATTCAGCTAGTCCGTCTTCCGCTAACTCTGTCTATTTTGCTGCCGTCGTGCGTACTAACTGCAGAGCCAGGCTGTCGTATCTGTTAAACAGCTCGTCGCCGACGGCAACATGGATGAGCCAGCTGGACAGCGCGACCTCACAGTCCGTGTTCAGACACCTGAGTAATCGGCATAACGAGATGTCACGTACGAACGAGAGCCGTCGAAAGGCAATGCATAGGTTACTGCGCGGTGGCTCAACCCTGTATGCTGATGTTTATTCCCATCACAATAATGACATTAACAATGATTGACAATACCAACAACAACAACAACATAAGCAACAACAACAACATAAGCAACAACAACAATAACATCAACAACAACAACAGCAACAACAACAACAACAACAACAACAACGACTACACTGAAACAGCAGTAAATATACCGAGTAACCAAATCACACCAACTCATGCAGTACTTAAGTCAGAATTCTATTAACAAATTGATTCGTGTCAGCACTCAAATTAAAGCTGAATAATTCTATAAATTAAAGCTGAATAAGTCTATAAATTAAAGCACGGCATGTGCATTGAGACTTACTTCATCTGCAGCACAGTTCCCTCCTGTATGTGTAAGGTGCAGTAGTCTGTCATGCACTCCCGGCAGAACGCATGCCTGCACTCCAACCTACATCGAGAAACATACGAGTTATAATGTGAGCTAGCAATGACCGTAACCGTGCGATAGTCATTAGTTCTCCCACGACACCAGCACACGTGACACTAACCTATAGAATTGCCGGCCACTCTTTTCCTCAAAGCAGACGTCGCACACGTGATTGGTGCGCATGAATACAACGCCCTCTTTTTCGAAATCGTACCTGACATAGAAATACGAGTTAAACTCGAGTACAAGGCCAATAACACCTTCCCACCTCTGATATTTTAGAAGAGAAATGTGGAATACGTATATTCATTTCTCGTTTGATGGTCGATACCTATTTTTCTTTTGCATCCATACAACAAATGCCTAAATAACCATCTCTCTGCGACTCTACCCTATATTTATCCAACCATCTGTCCATCCTCTCATATATTATGTAAGTAATACACATGCCATTATTCAATTTGCTTACCTGAGGATGGATAAGAGTGCATCAGCGGCAGTTGTCGTGGTAACGACGGTCCTGCCATCACAGTCCTTAGCATCCAAATTATCACATAGCTCTATCTGTTGTAGGTCGAGAAACCTAAGTCGAAAACAGAAGTGAACCATGTATTTACCTGCCAATTACTCTCACCTAGCTTATCCTCCATATTTGGCTAGTCAGTATTTGGTTAACTCTAACTTAACCTTCAGCTAACATGCAGCTTAAGCCTGGCGCACACGTGAGTAATTTTACTCAAGTAAAATGACGCACGAGTCATTTTACTCACGTATGCAGCGGATTTTCGTTGAGTAATTTGACGCATGCGTCACTTTACTCAATATCAAACGTGTTTGATAATTTTTGACTTGCGTCATTTTACTCAACGTGTGCGTGCGCGCTGAGTAAATTTACTCAACACTGGTACTCACAGCGCATGCGTTTAAATCATTGTGCGCCCAGTATTGGCTGCGCACAGTCACGTGATCTGCATTACCACTTATTCTTTGAGTAATTTTACTCACGTGTGCGGCGAACGCTGAAAATACTACGCGTGAGTATTTTGACTCATGCGTCATTTTACTTGAGTAAAATTACTCACGTGTGCGCCGGGCTTTACTCTCAGCTAATCTTCTGCAACTTTTTCAGTTAAACTTCATCTGACCTCTAACACCGCAACCAAGGACGATGGTCCCCGCAAAAGTTGTACCAGCAAGGTAATTTTGTTCATGAAACAGAACCTAGTTAGTGTTGAATTGTTGCGAGCACCAAATTTATCATCAGCAACATACTTTACTCTATCACGAGCGTGTATAACTGCAACTTCACACGCTACAGCCCTCGCTCGCGCTAACGCAGCAACAAAGTAAGGTGCGTAATAAGCTGACACACATTAAAGTGATTACGTCACCGTAAATAGTAATAAATAAAAAATAAATTCCCACTTTTTCACAAAATATAAGTAATTCTGTTCACTTTTTATGGTTAAATTGCTGCATTATACTTCCTATTTTACTATATTGTTCAATGTGAACATACACTCGTGACTAATACATAGCCCATAGCAAGCAATTAATGTCAGGAACACAATATCAAATCGGCCAGGTTTTTTGGATTTTTAAACTAGTTGAGAAACATTCTTATCAGGTAAGAATTTGACGATACGTTTATAGTCACGTTAGTTCTTACTTTTAATGTAAAAAAATGGCAACAAAATTTTTACAAATTTTACCATAGAAAATTCGTGACGTAGTCAATTTAAGACTACCCAACTTTCCTGACCTAGATGCAAAACCAGAAAAACAAGACAGAAGAAGTGCGCACGGTTTGTAAGAAGCTGAAGAAACCGAAAGAAGTTCCCGATCTCGATGTGGAACCGAAAGACAGGAGACACCCAAAAAGTAAACCTGCCCAACCGAGATTTGTAACGAGCCAAAAAACCTAAGGACGACCTAAAACCTTCCTAACCTACAAGATGCAGAACCAGGAGACAGAAGAGGCACACGTCCACTCTGTAAACGTATGCAACCTTCCCCCTGACCCCATCCCTCGCACCTCAAAGCGTTATTCTCCAGCCAGTCAACCCAGAGAGAACAGAATAGGCACGCGTCCACATGATAAACCCGTGCATTCTTCCCTTAAAGCCGCAATATGCGCATCCAAATGCTAATTTCTCCAGTACTAGACTAGCAAATACTTCGTGTCATGCATAATCACACTACCTTATGGCAAAATAAACTCTGGTTCCTCCCATTTCACTGCGCGTTTGCTTAAAACCCACAACAAAGAGGTGTGAAATCTGGTAATCTGGCGCCAATGCCGACTTGTTTGCCAAACAATTTAACCTCGAAGCGGTTAGGTGACGTCACATGTTCTTATCTTTGCTACACCCGTACCGCTGTACCGCAGCACCGCTGCACGGTTGCTTGGGAGAGCAACGCGAAACTGTCAACAACATCGGAGAATTTGAACAACATTGAAGGTATTTTCAAATGCCTTTTATAAGACAACGCACAGTGAAATGGGAGGAACTAGAGTTTATTTTGTCATAAGGTAGTATGATTCTGCATGACACAAAGTATTTGCTAGTCTAGTACTGGAGAAATTAGCGTGTAGATGCGCATAGTGCGGTTCTAACCCTTTCCTCGCACCTCAGAGCGTTATTCTCCAGCCAGTCGACCCAGGAGAACACGACCGGCTCCTCTGCTCGCCACATGGCGTCCAGCTCCACGCACAGACGGGTCAGCTTGCATCTGTCCATCCAGGACGAAGAGAGGCGGATCGCCGGGGCGACGTCCGACGGGTATCCGCGAGGAAATCGAACGTCAAGCAGCAGCGGCGGCAGGTGGCGCACGGCGTGCGTTCCGGCGGCCGCTGAAAAACACAAGAGCATCACGCACGAGGGTTGTTACGTCGGACTTTCGATCGGTGCATCTCCGCTGGAAACGTGAGTCAGTGCTGACGATGCTACTACTGCTGCTTCTGCTGCTGCTGGTGCTACAGCTGCTGCTGCTGCTGCTGCTGCTGGTGCTACAGCTGCTGTTGCTACAAAGGAAGGAGGCGCAGGGACGCGGGGGAGGGAAAGCGGATACACTGGGCGGCCTTCCACGGGGCAGCATCACCGCGTCCGCCCATACCGGACACCGAGACCGCCTACACTCTACTCTCACATCCCTCTATCCCTCTATCGCCTATATATGCGGGTATAGAAGAAGACATAGTGGTACCAGGAGTAGATAATAGACCCAGAGTAGATAATAGAGTAGATCTCTATTATCTACTCCTGGTGGTACTATATGGTGCGTGCTACAGTGGACCCTTACCTAGACAATGTTTTGCGCGTTTAATTTAAATAATTTTATTTGTTCGTTGATTTCGTTTATTTTTTATATTTATTGGGTCATAGTCATCATCAGTTTGTGTTTATATTAGTCACGATAGTGGCCAACGCCATCATTACAAACACGGTGCCAGCGGGGTGTATAGAGAGAGCGGTGGTGTAGAGGTGGGGAGAGGGGACTGAAGGCTAACGCAAGAGATGTGAACAGGCAAACGCCGTGTGCGAAATTTGCATCGCGTGCGGCGCACACATGTCACCACACTGCGCACGCACGCACGCACGTACAACAAATAACTATAAATAGCGACGAGGTGTACGTGACATCTCTGCTGTCGACCGACGTCGCCGCCTCCGCCGATGACGTCATCCGTTCTCATCGTCGGCGCGGGAACGACGGCAAGATGGCGGCGGTGTGTGTCCGGAGGAGCGGGGCGTTAGAAGGATGCGCCACTGTGCAGCGACTACGCACACTGACAGCGGGATGGATGGAACTATCGACCCAGCCTCGGCTGCAGGGCAACGGGAGCAGAAAACTGCCGACAAGCAGAAATCTAGCGTGGAAACAGCGCGAACGAGAGGCAGGGGCAGCCCACGCAAATACACGCACGTGCGCGCGCATGCACGCGCTTTGTGTTGGTCCGACATGGAAATGTCACGAGCAAGAACGTAATACGTGAGAGCGCGCAGGATCTCGTGTGAATTTAAATCGTGAATGACGTGGCATGCATGCAGTTGGTGAATGGACGACCGTGGAGTGTAGTTATAGTGCGTTCAATACCATTTGTAGTACAATTATATAGTGTACACTGATATCGTGCTGATATTCATATGTCCGTGACTGAACAATCTCGTTTTGGTGAACGAAGCTCTAACGCATTTATAATGATGTTCAGGTAGTGAGTGAGGCGAATATTTCAATGCCACACGCACGCACGCTCGCTGCCAAAAATACCTTGTCTATTCGCAGTGTCAGCATCGCTTAAAACGCCTCGATTTGGGCGCCTGTAAAAGCAATCGTACACGTGCATCACCTTACGCCGATGTACACTCGCCTTTATTGCAGTCTTGATAGCTTTGCGGGGCAATTGTTTGCAGATGCTGCACTATTTAAACGCGAGGCGGTTCGTCTGTGAAGTCGCTCCTAAGATCGATGTCGTAGTCGGGAACGTACAGTGAGAGTTGATATGTCACATCGATTCTAACATGTCGCTGTGCGCGTGCGGGTGCTGCGACAAGGTCAGATCGATAGAGTGTCACCGATAGGGCTTGTATGGCGGGTAGGATCGTATCAAGAGTCCATAATAGAAATGAATCTTCTATTAAATCTAATAGAATAAAACGATATAGAATAGAATTCGATTAAATCTAATAATATAATAAATATAATCATAGATTTACTAATTATGTATTCGCGATCGTATCTATGAGGGGGTACGTATGATAGGGTCACACCGATAAAGGGCGCGTTGTCAGGGTCGCGTCGGACGCGTCATTAGCTACGTGAGATATATATGTCACCGCAGTGGCGCACTTTAGTGTGTGATGGCGATTTATGCATATTTTATACGCGCGCTATAGTTAATGCGATTTATATGAGGTTTTGTAGGGAAAATGGCGTTCCCGTGTTGAGTGGAATAATCTGAGTAGGGGTTATGCAAGGAGTGCGTGCGTGCGTGCGTGCGTGCGTGCGTGCGTGCGTGCGTGCGTGCTCGCGCACGTTCCTGTTTGCGTGCGTGCGTGCATGTCTGTGTGCTCATACATGCCTGCGTGCGTGCGTGCGTGTGTGCGTACGCGGGTGCGTTCATGTGTGCGTGCGTGTGCTCATACTTGCGCGCGTACGTGTGTGCGTGTATGTGCTCATACATGCGCGCGCGTGCGTGCGTGCGCGCGCGCGTGCGTGCTCTCACAAGGATGCTGGAAGATGATCCTTTGTATATAGGTTCTCCTTTACATCAGATGCGAGCATCGCAGTGACGAACGCTCCCGGCACGCGCGCGCGCCGCCTGCTATTCCCTAGCGGAAGCGTCAGTAAGCCGCCTTAATCCCGAGGTCGATCAGTACAGGGGAAGCTATATACATTACATCCCCTCTCACCCCGCGATCTCACGTCTGCGGTCTCGTATTCGTGCCTGACTCGCTGCATGCGCAACACACGCCGGCAACTCGTGTATATAGGCGAGTTTATCCTGTAACGAATCTGTGAGGAAGGGACGAACGAGGGGAACATGCGACAGGGAGGCAGGCAGGCAGAAGCGTGTACAGAGAGCGGTGTGACAGACACAAGCGGTACAAACAGCAGAGAAATAGACTGAAAGGCTACAGACGGCAGAGAAACAGACAGAGGCAGTACAGACAGCGGTGTAACAGACAGCAGAGAAATAGACAGCAGAGAAATAGACGGAAAAGGTACGGCGAGCAATAAAACAGAGCATCGTTGAGGCCGCACACCGCAACACAGGAGAGGATCAGAACAGGACAGAAGAAACAGTCATTCTGAGAAACAGATTTAATATAGGTAGAAACAACATGGCAAGACAGCAAAGGTCTCGACAACAGAGGGACAGACAGCAGAGAAACAGGGTATCGTAACAGAGTACAGATGGCAAAGAAACAGACAGCCAGAGGAACAGAATTAACAGAGGGAGAGACAACATAGGAACTGGCAGCAAAGGGTACAGATAACAGAGGAACAGACTGGGGAACAAAATACAACACGGGAACAGCGAGGAAGTAGAGATTCAACGTGATGGCAACTGGCAGTAAATGGCGAGACAGCCGAGCTAGACTTGACCTTGATTGGGGTCGGTGTAGACGCGTGAGGTTGAGGTATCACACATATAAACATATAAACAGTCAAATTTCTCATCTGCTTCCTAAGATCGCTAAACGTGTACTGCCATAGGGCCTACTACGCTGAGAGAGTCTATGTCTCCCTGGGTACTGCCGGAACGTACCCTGGGTACGGTCCGGTATACCGGAACGTACCCTGGTAACTATCTACCTCGCCTACCGTACCTCGCCTACTCCACTAACGAGTCTAGGGAGTCGCCTACGCCTACTCCCTAACCCTAACCCTAACCCTAACCCTAACCAGATCAGATAGTGACCAGCGTACGTTCCGGTATACCGGACCGTACCCAGGGTACGTTCCGGCAGTACCCAGGGAGACATAGACCCTATGAGCCTTACTACAACGCCCCTACAAACCCCTATTAACGTTCGCGATACTTTATTTATTTTTAAGCGGTTAACCGATGCCGAAAGGAGCATACGCAAAATCATGCCGCCATATTTGTTATTTTTGTGCTCCAATTTCGGGCGTGTAACCCGCCACCTTATATATACGCACGGCTACGGGTATGTTATCTCACCCAATACCAACTCTAGCAACATACACACACCCTCCCTAATTTCACCTAGCTTCATCACATCGTATATGCTAGTTGAATCAAAGATGGATGTTTTAATGGCGTTCGCAGACAAACTATTTTACATTTAATCGTGATGATTACTCGTGGCCGCCATGTTGTAATTTCACTTCGCAATGTTCAGATTTACGCCTTTTTTTCATGTCGGTTTCTCATCAGGAATCAATTAGAATATATAATTATATATAGGCCTACATACGCACGTGGCGATTAGAATCAAATCATCCAACCACATGCGGCTAGGTTAGGTTTCCGAACGCCAGGAAATTCGCGTGCACCCCCCCCCCTCTCACCATCATCATCATTACCGCCGCCGCCGCCGCCGCCGCCGCCGCCCATCCGCGCACACATATACCGTCTCTATCTGTGTGCAGAGTAAATTGGGGGAGCCTTCCCCCTGCTGTGATCCCGTAACGCTCTACAGACGAAGCGTGTTTTTTTCTCACGCCCAGCCGCTGTGTTTTCCTTTCCTGCGTAATGACGGAGAGCGGGAGAGCGTGCGCGAGAGTGAGAGCGCGTGAGAGTGAGAGAGAGAGCGCGCGTGAGAGCGAGAGAGAGAGAGAGAGAAGCCCCACGAAGAGAGACCCAGCGAGCGAAGAGAACGATCGAGAGAGAGAGAAGAGCAACGAGCAGCGCGCACCCGAGAGAAGAGAGAGAAGACAGAGACAGGAGCGCGTCTTAGAGCGGAGAGAGAGCGGGCGTGAGAGTGAGAGAGAGAGAGAGCGCGTGAGAAGCGAGAGAAAGAAGAGAGAGAGAGAGCCGCGCGCGATAGAGAGAAAGTGAGAGAAAAGCGGCGCGCGAGAGAAGATGCGAATCGTACAAGCGCGCGAGAGAGAGACCAGAGAGTCGCGCAGCGCCCGAAGAAAGAGAGAGAGAGAAGAGAGAGAGATGAGAAGAGAGAGAGGATTGATAGAGATGAGCGTGAGATTGTGTATTTGTAGAGCGAGAGCGTCTTTTGCTGTTGACGAGCGAGCGAGAGAGAGAGAGAGAGAGCGAGAGAGTCGCGCGACGCGAGAGAAAGAGAGAGAGAGAGAGGCGTGAGAGAGAGAGAGAGAGAGAGACAGAGAGAGAGAGAGAGCGCGTCGAGAGGAGAGGAAGCGAGAGAGAGCGCGACGCGCGCGTAGCGGAGAGAGAGAGAGTAAAGAGAGAGGAGAGAGACAGAGAGAGAGAGCCAGGAGGCGTGAGCAAGGAGGAACGCCCGTCGCGTGAACTGCTTGCCATCTAATCTGTCAGATGGAGCGTGGCGGCCCTATATAACCGCTAGTGTACCGCGCGCTTGCAGCCCGAGAGCAAACGGCGTTTTCTTCTCCTAATACTGACAGCGTAATAGACAGTAGCGGTCGGACGCGCACTGCCCTCCCCTCCCCCTCCCCTCCCCCGTCCATGGTGCTGAGTCCACGGTGGGGGCGACTGCTAGGTGTACGGGGGTGGGGTGGGGCCGGTGTGGTGCCGGTGGCGGGTGTGGTCTTGCGTGTGGGGTGGGTGTGGTGGGGTGGGGTGGGGTGGGGTGGTGTGGGTGGGTGGGGGGCCGGGTGTGGGGAATTAAACTCGTGTTGTCCTGTGTGTTGTGTGTTAGGGTGTGTGGTGTGTGTGTATGTGTGTGTGTGTGCGTGTGTGTGGTGTGTGTGTGTGTGGTGCGCGTGTGGTGTGCATGTTATTGTGCGTAGCGGGTGTGTGTGTATTAGACAAGAGATAGCGCTGCTAGTTATACACACTCACACCACCAAAACCGCAACGCACGCAACAGCACGCAACGCACGCACCACACACACAACACACCACACACACACACACACACGCGCACACACACACACCCCACACCAACACACCGCGTGGTTATGATGATGGCGGCTTTTCACGGGGATCGATAACGGTCGAGTGAATGATTGTGGCTTATAAAGACGAGTGAGTAACTGTGTGGGAAGCGCTACTGTGCCTGCTCGCAGCGGTTGCTGTGTCTGCGTGCGTGCTTAGTTGCGTAACATGCATGCGTACGTTGCGTGTGCGTGGTGGTGCGTGCGTGCGTTCCGTGTGGTTGTTCCGCAATTCTCTTACTTCGTAGGCAAGCTCTACCAGTGGTAGCGCCCCCTGTAGCTCCCACTACACAGTGAATTACAGGCGAATTGCCTCTGTAGAGCGGAGAGGAAGGGAGCTTAGCACATGAGTAGCTGACTTGACGGCGCAGTTCTACACACGTTCACGCTTCCGGTCTGCCACCGCCCTCTGACATCGTCCGGTAACCCACACATGGCGTCGTGATGCGAACGTCCCAGCCTCCGCCCGGCACTCGCGCACACAGAGCCCTGCGTGTATCAGCCAATGGTGGCGACGATGCAGGCGACGCAGCGGGTAGCATAAAGTCACCATGCCGTTAATATTCCCCCCTCCTCCTCCTCCTCCTCCGCCTCTCCTCCTCCTCCTCTTCTCCTCCCTGCGCCGCGCTTAATAAGTAGGTGTGTGGCGCGCGGCAACGCCTCCTGATGGCCCGGGGTGTCCTTGTGGTGTCCGTGCGTGCGTGCGTGCGTGCGTGCGTGCGTGCGTTTGGGTGTGTGTGTGCGTGGTCGCCGTGCGTGCGTGCGTGCGTGTGTTGGCGGTGGCGTGTGCGTTGTGCGTGTGCGTGTGTATGTATGTGGCGTTCGCGGTGCGTCGGCGCGATCAAGCGAGAAGTATGCGGACAGACGCGGCTTTATGCTTTCATGCCAGTGTTAACCCCGCCACCATCGTGGAATGATCTCGTGTGCTGTGACGCTCACACACAACACACACACCACACACACACACACGACACACACACACACACACGACAGGCACAACTACACACATCACACACACACAACACACCACAACACGAACCATCAGGCACTCCCTCCTCTCTCTCTCTCTCTCTCTCTCTCTCTCTCGTTCTTCTCATGGCCTCGTCTCTCGCCCCCGACGACGTCTCTTTTCTTTCTCCTCCTCTCCCCCCGCTGTCACTCTCACTCATACAAGTCTCTTTCTTTCTTTCTCTCTCTTCTCTCTCTCTCTCTAGTCTCTCTCTCCGCTCTCCTCTACTCCCCTCCCCCCCTTACTTATCTCATACAAAAGTTATAGCCCAACCGGCCGTCTTGCTTCGATCGGCTCGTGCGTATAGGCGTGTACCATTTTTCTCGCACCCTCCCTCATCTCTGACAGTGAGTTAATAGCTGGCCACACACCGGAACACGGCTGCCTAACGTCTCTCTCACAACGATCTATATCTCAGTGCACATCACACTTATCTACTCTCGGACAACTCTTGTCTGTCCTCCCGCAGCCAAAGCTTATAATTCACAACGCCACACACATGGGTCTCACCGAACAGCATACGTCGGTTACGGCGGCGGTGGTGATGATGTATGGGTGGTGGTTTGTACGGCTGGTGGTTGTGGTGGTGAAAGTGGTGGTGATGATGTGTTTGTGATACGGAGGGTGCTGCTGTTGCTCGATGCTTGGTTCTTGTTTGTTGTTGTTGTTGTTTGTTTGTTGTTGTTGTGGGTGGTGGGTGTGGTGGTGTTGGCAGTATTGGCGGTAGTGACGGTGAAACGCCGTGGTGTTGCGCGATGCGCGGTAGTGGCACGGTGAGCGGTGGGTGTTGGCGATAACAGTGGCTTTCTGTCGCGGGCGTAGAGCCGCACGCCATGAACCCAACGCGTTTGGCAAGAACGCAGTTTTTCGTTCAATCTGGCGCCAAGATAGGCCGCGGGGGTGTGCACACGTATAGAAAACTAACCAACCAACCAACCCAACCAACCAGCCTGCGAGCCCGCCAGCGAGCCGACGGCGTCGGTTTACCATCAAGGCTGTGGTTTGTTTACTGCAGCGACGTAATGTTATCGTCATCATCATCGTCGTCGTCGTCCCGTAACCGACGCCTAGCGACGTCGTCGGCATGACGCACATGGTGCGCGTGTCGTCGCCGCGGCGACAGCAGGGCGTGCTTGCTGCAGGCTCGCTGCCTAGTTTCTCTCTCCCTCCAACTCACCCTTCCCAATACAGTACACTCGCCGGGTACACACACATACAGGGACACACACACACCCATATATATATCAGGAAGTGTAATAATTAATAATAGATAAATATATATAATATTATCATCGGGGTAAAGTAAGTCACAAACATACATAACAACAACATAAATCAATGTATATTTATTCCTGATATATATTTAATATATATGTATAGTATTTTATTATAAATAGTACATTATGTGTGTGGTGTGTGTGTAGGCCGTAAATATATATATATAATATATATATATATATATATATATATATATATCCCTCGTCCCACGAGTGGAATAAATCTACTACAATTCGCTGTCTGCGTTTCTCGAGTTCTTACATAGTTTATAGCTCTGTAGTTCGCGCGTGTGTTGTCGTGAGAGCTCGCTTATGTGTTGTCGTTGTCGGCAGCCGCTGCTGTTGTTGTTGTTGTCGTTGTAGTTGCTGTTGTCGCTGTTGTTGTCGCTGTTGTTGTCGTTGTAGTTGTCGTTGTTGTTGCTGTCGTCGCTGCCTGAAGTGCTAGTTTGCACATCTAGCGGTGTAGAGCGGTCTCCGGAGAGTGCAATTAACCGTTCCAGTTACACCGCTGTCGTTTGCGACCAGAACAAAAAACAATGACCGTGTTTGTTTTAGTGTAATACATACGTACACGCGCGCGTGTACATAATAATAATATAGTATGTTTGTGTAATAACATAGTTTGTAATAACATAGTATGTTTGTGTAATAACATAGTTTGTAATAACATAGTATGTTTGTGCGTGTGTGGAGGTGTGGTGAACTAACCTGGTAGTGCCTTTTCCTTCACTAACTAACTAACTAACTCACTAACTAACTAACTCACTAACTAACTAACTAACTAACTAACTAACTAACTAACTAACTAA
>NW_014579074.1:30792-40792 GCF_000485595.1 Priapulus caudatus
CTCTCTCTCTCTTCTCTCTCTCTCTCTCTCTCTCTCTCTCTCTCTCTCTCTTCTCCCCCTCTCTCTCTCGCGCTCTCTCTCTTTCTCTCTCTCTGTCGCTGTAGTCGTATAGTAGAACTCGATCATTATTAGTGGTGCGGTGGTTTTTGCGGTGGTAGAAGGGATATAGTCCCGTAATCAACATTACTAGGTTAGACATTAGAAGAGGCGGACGCGGCAGCTTAACGAACTTCGATCAACTTCGTAAATCGCGAAAAAAAATTCATCCGCGAAAACAAATCGGCGCGTTCGCGAACGGTCGGCGTGCGGCTCGAACCCGGATCGCTCGCGTATCACCCCGCGCCGGTTCGAACTCCGTTTGTCGCGAGAATCGTTCTCAGCGTTCTCTGCGCTCGACAAGAAACGCGAACGAGAGCGACCCGAGGCTCTCTACACGTGTAAGCTCCCTTCGCTCCCGCGACAGGTACATGTACAGGTTCAGGTTCAGGTACATGTACAGGTTCGGACCCCCTGTAGCGGGAGCGAAGCGGGGCCACACCGGTAGAGAACTAAACCGGGAGCAACGTATGTATGAGAGAGAGAGAGGTCGCTTCTAATTCTGCGTCCCGCTTGTATATTTGGCAGAGCGACGCAGCGGTGCAGTGTACGTGTGTGCAGAGCAGCGAACCGCAGTAATGCCGTCCGGCAAACTGGCCAGCGCCCCTCTTCATAACTACCAGGTTAGCCACCCGTACTAGTCTACTCTCTACCTGTGTGTCTATACCTGCGGTTACTATCAGGTTAACCAACCGTACTTCTACTATATACCGAGCTACATATATAAAGATGTTGATATCTGGAGTGTTATAATAATAGACACCTATATACAGATGTTGATATCTGGAGTGTCATAATAGACACCTATATACAGATGTTGATATCTGGAGTGTTATAATAATAGACACCTATATACAGATGTTGATATCTGGAGTGTTATAATAATAGACACCTATATACAGATGTTGATATCCGGAGTGTCATAATAATAGAGACACCTATATACAGATGTTGATATCTGGAGTGTTATAATAGACACCTATATACAGATGTTGATATCTGGAGTGTCATAATAATAGAGACTTATATACAGATGTTGATATCTGGAGTGTTATAATAATAGAGACACCTATATACAGATGTTGGTATCTGGAGTGTTATAATTGACACCTATATACAGATGTTGATATCTGGAGTGTTATAATAATAGACACCTATATACAGATGTTGATATCTGGAGTGTTATAATAGACACCTATATACAGATGTTGATATCTGGAGTGTTATAATAATAGACACCTATATACAGATGTTGATATCTGGAGTGTTATAATAGAGACACCTATATACAGATGTTGATATCTGGAGTGTTATAATAATAGACACCTATATACAGATGTTGATATCTGGAGTGTTATAATAATAGACACCTATATACAGATGTTGATATCTGGAGTGTTATAATAATAGACACCTATATACAGATGTTGATATCTGGAGTGTCATAATAATAGACACGTGTATTTCTCCTCTCTATCTCTTTACCTGCCGCTGATTATATTTATGTACTACCACCGCGGCAGCGTTACACACGGCTGTGTACAGATGTTGTTATCATATAGACAATAATACTGTCATAATATAGACACTATCTATACTATAGATGTATATTATAGATCTATACTATCAGGAGTAGATAATAGGGAACCTATTATTTCCTATTATCTACTCCTGATAGTATGATACTCCTGTTGTTGTTGTTGTTGTTACACCGATTATTTGTGTTGTCGCAGGCCTAGTTAGGTGTACACGTGTGTTTAGGTCGCTGGTGTTTCTATATNATGTGTCTAGTTAAGTGTTCTTACGTGTCTTGTTAAGTGTTATTACATTGTGCTCGTGGATTTATTGCGTTGTTATAGCTTGGTATTTATAGGTTGTTGGTATTCGATACATTTGTGTTGTGGCAATTAGACAGGCTTGATGTGATTTTATAGTCAAGTTTTATAGAGTAACCAGTTTAAAATAAAATGGCTAATTGCTATTACATGACTAGCTGTTGTACAATCGAGTGTATTGCATTGCTAATTGGTGTTTCATTCTGCCTATCCTATATATGTGCTGGTGTATAATATGTTTCAGACGATATACAGGGAGGGGGGGTTGATATACGATCACAGCGTAGCGTTTCTAATTAGCAGGTAATTGCAATTATGCGGGTCTGAAACCTGTGGGTGTGATGTTGATTTATTTGAGCGTTTGCGTAGTTGACCGCCCCCCCCCTCCGCCATATTCGGTGACACACCTGAAGCGTCTAATAACCAGCGAGGATATATTATATAGTAGTAACTCGCAGCATCCTCCCTATAGCGTTAATTCGCTAGGCGTTAGGTCGTTAGTTCGCTAGGGCGCACGCCCAAATTTGTCATTGTCTGCGAGCGTAGTCGCGAAGTTCACGCAGGTAATATAGATGACTCATATGTAGACAGGTAATATAGATGACTCCTATATAGACAGGTAATATAGGAGACTTGTGTGGCTGTGTAGTGAGGGAGGGTGGTGATGGTGGTGGTGATGGTGGTGGTGGTGGGGGAATGGGAGGAGTCGCCGAGAACATATTATACACTCGAGCGGAGTTATGCTGATTAATTCGTTACACGACTATATAGTTGACTTAAGAGATCACCGTGGAACCCTGAGTGAATCCATGCAGGGCGGGCGTGCGTGCGTGCGTGCGTGCGTGCATTCGTCCTTACAGAGTCCTTCATGGGAACGCTTGTTAAATGCTCGCAATTTTAGCCAATTCTTCGTCCGTCTGAAATCTATAAATGATGCTATAGAATCGATCACAAATCGGCGTGCGTACATTCGGGCGCGCGTGCGTACGTACGTGCGTGCGTGTGTGCGTGCGCGTTCCCGCATCGTGTGGTTTCTGCCTGTCGTTAGATTTCCCGCGCGTGAGCACAGCTCTGAAGGGCTCGCCAAGCCCCCACTTGGTCTTTACCAACTACGAAAACATTACTACGATAAGGGGGGATATCTTCTCCCGTACGTGTAAGCGTACCTGCATGCTGTACTCGTACGCGAACAGCAAAGCCCGACACCACCTCATTATTTTGGTTTACGATCGGTAGATAATTAATGTTTTTGGCGTGTTTTTCAAGTAAAACACACATTTTACTCAGTATTATAAATGGTGCTCATGCTATTCTCTAGCTTATAATGTCAGAGTCCACTTACTAATTTTTGAAAATAAGGAACTAGGAACTAGGAAATACCTTCACGCACATCCGTAGAACGAGCTCTTTTCCATTCGCTCTTACCGAACAGATCTGTAATTTTTTTCGCCATCGCTGTGGTAACGCTTGAGTGAGTATTACACGTGTATTGTATCTTGTATCCATGCTATACGCGCGCCGATTGCAATATTGAACGATATTTTTCGACACACGTGCACCGA
The DNA here is from genome assembly GCF_000485595.1 of Priapulus caudatus. Taxonomy (NCBI): domain Eukaryota; kingdom Metazoa; phylum Priapulida; class Priapulimorpha; order Priapulimorphida; family Priapulidae; genus Priapulus; species Priapulus caudatus. The sequence continues at coordinate 34,286 of NW_014579074.1, forward strand.
CCCACGAGTAAAATGATGGGGTTGGTGGGGTGAGGGGTTTTATTACGGACGGGAAATCCTTTTAATCGAGACCGAACGATACTTGATGAAGAGCGAAGTGAGTCTAGATTGCTTCTGACTGTCCTTACAGAGTCCTTCATGGGAATGCTTGTTAAATGCTCGCAATTTCAGTCAATTCTTCGTCCGTCTGAAATTATCTATAAATGATGCTATAGAATCGATCACAAATTGGCTTGTATGGCCATTAAGTATCACGACCCCTTATACAGGGGAAGATGAGTGGCTAGGGGTGCTGGGAGTGAGCGGACGGATAGGGTGGGTGGTCAGCTATGGGGATGGGAATGGGTAGGGGTGCTGGGTGGACAGGTGGCTAGGGGGAGGGGAATGGCTAGGGGTGGTGGGAGTTGACGAGTGGCTATGGGGGAAGGGAATGTCAAGGGGGTGGGGTGGTAGACCGAATGAGCGGGGCGGCTAGGGTGGGCGGTAAGCTGTGGGTGAGGAAAATAGCTAGGGGCGGTGGGAGTGGACGGACAGCTATGTGGGAGGGCTATGGCTAAGGGAAGGGGTGGATAGGAGGTGGACAGGTCTATTGACTTCTCATCACGCGCAACATTTCAGAGAGCATAATAATACAGCTAATAAATACAACGTCAGATTATGTGTTCACGTACCATATCTATCCTCGCCATTCTTTCTTACACGCTGCTCTTCAAATGAAATACCCCGACATGCCATCCATCACATCAGGAGTGTCATAGTATAGGCTAATATAATCTAGATTATGACATTAATGATCTCATTATATATATTTTTTTTATAATGTCTTTTATTTCCAGAAACACATGTGTACATTACATTATATTATACGTTATACAGAATATCTACAACACTGTGATGGTATAACATAGTTCAGTGATCCTCATTATATTGCCTTGCTGGGACTCGCGCCCCCGCGTACGTGCTTTAACACTTACGCTAATATACAACCGTAATTTCTACAAGTGTTATATATAGTTACGATCGTGTCGTAAGTGCCAATGTACGGCGCTTGCAGCCGCGTGCGTGCGCGTGGTGACGAGTGAGAGAAATAGGTGAAAAGGTGAAAATTGTGGGACCATATATTGTAAAGCATGTACTAAGCAGCGAGTCGGGAGGAAATAGGTAGGGTAGATGTGGAGCAGGTGAACAGATAATTTGACGTTGTTTTGTGATTAGTATGATTTTGTTCTAGGTGGGATGCTTTGTGAGAAGTGCCTGCGTTCGTGGCGGGCACGCTGGCTGGCGAAGATTGCTTTCACAGTTCGGTTACTCTTTCTCTCTCTCTCTCTCTCTCTCTCTCTCGTCTCTCTCTCTCTCTGCTCCGACATCTCATCCCTCTCTCCTCTCTCCGTCCTCTCTCTCTCTTCCTCGTACTCTCTGCTGGCTCCGTCGCTCTTCGCCTCTCTCCTCGCCTCGCGCGATCTCTCTCTCTCTCTCTCTCTCTCTTTCTCTTTCCTTCTCGCTCCGTTTCTCGGGCTCTTTCGTTCGCTCTCGCTCCATTTCATTTCCTCTTTACTCCTCTCTCTCTCCCACTCTCTCTCCCTCTCTCTCTCATCCCGTCGTTCGTTCTCTCTCTTCTACCCTCGTCTCTCTCTCTCTCTTCGTTTCTCTCTTTTCTCTTGCGTTTCTCTCTCTCTCTCTCTCGTTTCCCAATTCTCATTCTCTCTCCTTCGTTTCTCTCTCTCTCTCTCTTCGTTTCGTCTCTCTCGTAACTCATCCTGTGTCTTTCTTCTCTCTCTTCTATCTCTATCTCATACTATCCTCTGCTCTCGCTCTCTTCGTTTCGCTCTCTCGTCTCTTCATCGCGTTGGCTGACTCTGTATTTCCTTCACCTCTTCTCCGGTCGGTTTCTTTCTCTCTCCCAACCTCCTTCACCGTCGGTTGCTTTTTCTCGTACGCTTCTCAACGATTGGTTTCCCGTCTGCTCTACCACCTCTCCGATCGGTTGCCTTGTCTCTAACAGCTCCTCTCCAATTAGGTTCTTTGTCTTCTTCCGTCGATCGATCGCTTCTATCGCCTTCACTGTCACCGCTTGCTTATCTCTCTCACCTCCTTCCAGATTGCTTCCTTTGTCTCTCCCCTTCCTCTCTCATGGCTTTCTTTGTCTCTCGCCCTCTACCCCGATCGCTTGCTTTGTCTCTCTCCCTCCTTCCAGATTGCCTCTTTTGTCTCTCCCCCTCCTTTCCCATGGCTTTCTTTGTCTCTCCCACCTCCTCTCCCATCGCTTTCTTTGTCTCTTCCATCTCCTCTCCCATATCGCTTCTTTGTCTCTGCCCGCCCACGTCGTTGCATCTATACGCCTTGAAGCGGCGGCAGATCTTGTGATCATTATTCAATCGACTTAACTGATGGTAGTCGTCGCAAGCTGAAGCCGTTACACAGCTGAATCCCTAATGTATGCGAGCAAAGGAAGAGTCGATGTGGTGTCGCGAGACCAGGAGCCTGAGGGGGAGGGGTAGCGGGAGACGGCGCGCTGGCGCGCGCGGCGCGTCGTAGTGTGTGTGTGTTGTGGTGTGGGTGTGTGTGTGTGTGCTGTGTTGTGGTGTGCGTGTGCGTGTGCGTGTGCGTGTCGTCGTGCGATGTGCGTGCGCGTGCGCGCGTGTGTGTGTGTGTGCGCGCGCGCGCGTGCGTGCGTGCGTGCGTTAGTGCAGTATTTGTTGATAGATTGTCCCCCGGGCGGCCTGTTGTGTAAAAGCCTGCGCACTAAAATAACTTGAATACCACTCTGAGTGTTTGTCCGTCCTCCCATGCCAGTATGAAGCCATGAGGAAGAGATGAGGAGAGAAGGGAGAGAGAGAGAGATAGATCGTGGCATAGAGGGAGAGGGGGAGGGAGATAAGAGAGAGACACACAGAGAGAGCGTGGCAGAGAGGGAGAGGAGGAGGGAGCGACAGAGAGACACACACACAGAGTGGCAGAGAGGAACAAAGAGGAGGCAAAGAGAGAGAGATAAGAAGAGAGAGAGGATAGTTAGCCGATGAGAGCAGGAGGAGAGAGAGGAGTGAGAGAGGAGAAGAGAGTAGGGACAGAGAGGGCGAGAGAGACTCGGACAGTTACAGAGGAGAAGGGGTAAGAGCCACAGCGAGAGAAAGGAGAGACCCGGACGAGCACTGCTCCGGCACTCCATCGACGCACTCCCTGCCGAACAGAGAGAGACAGACAGAAGCGAGAGAAGAGAGAGACACGACGAGACGGGAGGAGAGAGAGAGAGAGAGAGGAGAGAGAGAGACGAGAGAGAGAGAGAGAAGGCAGAGAGAGAGAGAGAGAGAGAAGACAGAGAGAGAGCAGATGAGTGAGAGAAAGGATGAGAGAGATGCGGAAACCGCCGCCGGCTACGACATCGTTCAAGCAGCCGAGCCGATTCTTCCGGAGATTTTGGCCGTCTTTGTTAAGGATTCGTTATGATTAGTCCTCCGGGTGGGCGCGCCGCCATCGGCTCTCTCGCTCTCTCTCTCCTCTCTCTCTCTCTCTCCTCTCATCGCTTCTCCTCTCTCTCGCTCTTCTCTCTCTCTCTCTCTCTCTCTCTTCAGTCTCTCGACTCACTCTCTCTTTCTCAGTCTTTCTCTGCTCTCTCTCTGCTCGGTCTGTCTCGCCCTGTCGTCGCTGTCTGGCTGCTGTCTGTGTCTGTCCTTAGACTTACTCTCACTCTCTCCCTCTCTCTCGCTCGCTCTCTCTCTCGCTTCGCCCGCCTCTCCCCCTCTCTCTCTCCCCTCTCCTGCTGCTCCTTCTCTCTCTCTCTCTCTCTCTCTCGTCTCGCGTCTCTTCTGTGCGCGCACGCTCGGTAAACAGGCCTTGCCCGCACGGGAGGCGGGTCCACCCTCCACAGCACCCGCGAGGTTTACACATGTCGAGGCGACTGTACATGGCGCCGTCCGCCGGCTGCCGTGTAGCTGCATGGGTTGATGATGTCCTGCAGTGGTCGCCCCGGGCGGCTCTGTCGTGTGTGAGACGTTGCTGTCGCCTAACTCAAGCAAAAGAATAGCAGGTCGCGGGTATCGGTGGACATAAGGCGCCAAGAGGAGAGGGGAAAATGAGAAGGAGAAGAGGGTCAAGCGGGAACGATGGACAGAGATAACTAGAGATAGCTTCATTAGTTTATTATTTTATGCTTACTGGTTAGGATATTGATTATTATTTCATTATTAGTTCCAAAGTGGATCCGCATTAGCGCGGGTCTGCTGGGTTTTAGACCGTGTACCAACCTGGGACATTATATTATCAGATTCATATGATAAGATATTATATTATTGGTATATATGTATTATATTCATTATTACGTACGTATTGTTGTTGTTGTTGTTTATTATTACTTATGATGTCATTAATCATTATTATTATTATTTATTATTATGCCCGTCTCGTCGTTCTCCGTCGTCGTCCGTCACGGTACGATAGTCGTCGTCGTGTGTCGTAATATCTTGTGTCGTATTTTGTTGTTGCCGCGATATTGTTCTTGCCGGTACTGGGGCGTGCCCACCGCGTAGACCACTATATGTCACACGTTTCAATCCCATGTCACGCCAACCCCTAAAGCCAGATCGCCAACGCTCATCTCTAATCGCATCCACTACCATTATTATTATTTGTCAGTGCAGTAGTTTATTTATATAGTAGTTTATATGATGAGTATTTATATATTAGAACACTAGTTATATTATGCTATAGTAGGATTTATATGATAGTTAGTATTATAATCTTATAACATAGTTATATATTATATAGTTATTATATCGTTCGATTATATTAGTAACATATTAGTATTATAATAGTGTTTATATGATAGTATGTTAGATCGCTATAACATATGTTATATTATTATGGGGCCATATTATAGATATTTAATAGTCATGACACCGATTATACAGCATAGTTATATTATTATGGTGGTATATATATATATTATAGTATGACATATTATTGCATAGTTATATTCTAGTTCATTATGCATATAGTTATGTTGAACGTATGAATAAAGGATTCAGTAAGTAAATGCATTCATCAGACCTTATTACACACTCCCTTTCCATTAGCTGAGTTTCGTTCCCTACAGAGTATACGCTGTGTGCGGGGCTGCCCTTATATATATATATATATATATATATATATATATATATATATATATATATATATATANACACACACACACACACACACACACACACACACACACACACACACACACACACACACACACACACACACACACACACCCCCCACACCCCACACCCACCCACACCCCACACCCACACACCCATCTCTGACGCGCTCTCGTCTTCCTATATGAGCACAGATCTCGCTCAGCTCGGTGATCATGGACACGAACGGACTCACGGACCACATGAGTAGTGGCGGCAGCAGCTCCGAGCATGACGGCTACAACAAGCAGACGATGGTCGTCGCCGCCGACAAGAGCAAGACGAACCTGATCGTCAACTATCTGCCGCAGACGATGACGCAGGAGGAGATACGCTCGCTCTTCGGCAGTCTCGGCGAGATCGAGAGCTGCAAGCTGATCAGAGATAAGACCACAGGTAGGTGGCGCGCGCGGCGGGTTTTTGCGCGGTCCGGGTTTGACTGATCCGGGTTCGACTGATCCGGGTTCGACTGATCCGGGTTTGACTGATCCGGGTTCGACTGATCCGGGTTTGACTGATCCGGGTTTGACTGATCCGGGTTTGACGAGAGAAGAAGAGAGGGAGAGGGAGAGGGCGAGGGAGAGAGAGAGAGAGGGAGAAAGAGACAGGGAGAGAGAGGGAGAAAGAGACAGGAGTAGAGAGAGAGAGAGAGAGAGAGAGAGAGAGAGAGAGGAGAGAGAGGAAGGGGAGGGGAGGGGAAAGAATGAGCGAAGGGAGAGAAGAGGGCGAGAAGAGAGAAAGAGAGCCAGTGAGATAGATGGAGTGAGCGTGTGTATGTGAAGAGAAGAGAGAGCGCGCGCGAGAGAGAGAGAGCGCGCGCGCGCGGCGCGGACGAGAGAGAGAGAGAGAAGAGAGAGAGAAGAGCGAGAGCGAGGAGAGAGAGGGGCGACAGAGAGAGAGAGAGAGAGAGAGAGAGAGAAAGGAGGCGAGAAGAGAGAGCGCGCGCGCTAGGATTAGAGAGGGAGGAAAGAGCAGAGAGAAGAGAGAGAGACGAGAGAAGAGAGAGAGAGAGAGAGACGAGAGAGAGAGAGAGAGCTGCGGGAAGGGGAGGGCCGAGAAAGAGAAATAGAGAGAGAAACAGAAGAGAGGGCGAGAGGAGAGAAGCGATTTTTGAAAGAGCGGGAGGAGTTGGAGCACACCACAAGACAGGACGGTCGGAGAGAGGCGTGAGAGCCTCATTGTATCCCGGACAGCTTTGTGTTACCAAGTGTGATTACCAGGCTTGTGTTAGCGGCATCACACAACACGGGGGATGAGCATCAGAGAGACCACTGGCAACCAGCATCTGCGCAGGCTTCGGAGGCGCGTGAGCTGCTGTTATGACATAGTGGAG
>NW_014579075.1:1318-2574 GCF_000485595.1 Priapulus caudatus
TATCGCTGGTTAACGTCAAATTTTCTCCTAGTCCAATTGCCTTCCGATAGAACTAGTGATCGTGATTTTAACTGCGTATGTAAATCTACGGGATAGTACCGTGTACGTGTGTTTACATTGCTGTATAGTTAGAGGCATTTTAAGTTAGCAATGCGGCTCCGATCTTCGTCGCGTTACCGCACGCATTTATCTTTTTAATTTCATAAAAATATAGACTACATCGTAAAGCCTGTACATCGAACCTCAACGTGATGTAAATTCCAATCGAAAAGAAGCAGGAAGAGTTTGCATACAACAATTTGATATGAACAGCGGCTGACAATACCTAATAGCTGAGCGCAATGCGGGGGGAGTTGCGATTGAACTCGGTGAAAGAAAATTTGTTACTTCAGGGGCGTGTACAGGGGAGGGGGGGTTCAGAGGGTCCGGACCACCCCCTGCTCGCGCAGAAAACGCATCTGAGGGGGTCTAATCTCAAAATTTTTGTGAGACCCCAGAACCCCCCCTCGCGTGCTCGCAAGTTTGGGTTACGGTTACACCCCCCCCCCCTGCTACAAATCATGTACACGCCCCTGTACTTCGGCCGTATTTCAACGTTCAACGGTAGTCGTATCACTTCTTCGTAATCCTAAGAAAATGTTATAGCGGTATCCTACCTTTGCGAATTCGTGTCTGGCAGTATCCAGCAGTGCGGACGCGTTGAAATTACATTTGAACGCAAAATCACGTGATACTTCGCAGCTGCTCAATATGGCGGCGAGATCATGAAGGCACGCAAAAATGCTTGTACATTTCTAGATGGCATGCGGGCATCACGTGAGCGAGGAGCTTCATATACCTATATATGGTATATGTAGCTCCTTGCACGTGAGGAATCGTTAGTTCCCGCTGTCTCCGCGAGGGTACGGGGGAACCAAACAAAAACAATGTGTCGTTTATCTATATGTGGGGCGGACGGGGACTCGGAATTAATGTCAAGTAATGTGCATTTTGTAGGTTTAATAAATCAACGTTAAATCAGTTTCTAAAACGTTTTTTTCAGAGATTAATATCTCATTATCATATATGTATGTATGTATGTATGTGTGTGTGCGTGCGTGCGTGTGTGCTTGTGTGTGCGCGCGTGCGCGTGTGCGTGCGTGTGTGTGTGTGTGTGCGTGTGTGTTTGTGTGTGTGCGCGCGTGCGTGCGTGTGTGTGTGCGTGCGTGCGGGTGTGCGTGTGTGTGCGCGCGTGCGCGCGCGTGGGTGTGTGCGTG
>NW_014579075.1:3863-9432 GCF_000485595.1 Priapulus caudatus
TACCTTCTAGTAGCGTTTCAGGGCACAATCTGCCGCTATTCTCTAATATTGTCTCGAGGGTTCGTACGAAGAATTTCCCACCCCCCTCCCACTCTTTTATTTCATGCATAGCTGGCGGCGGTGGCGTCATCTAGCGGGATGCTAATTAAATAATTTATCTCGCTTCTCGGCGGAAACACGCATTTAGGTTTTAATTTTCAGCTAATAGTTATATTAGCCTGCTGCGAGCCACGCTCGTTGCGCATGCGTGGTAAATTGATGCACGTGATCGATCATAATATTACATATATAACGTGTGTGCGTATCCTCCCATACCTTCCTCGTCGTCATTGTAACGCAAAAATATTTGCATATGCCGCAGCGATTGTATTTATCGATTTGACAAGCGAATTTCGGAATGAGCGTCGCTGATTCTACTTGTGAATAGAGAGGGCGTGATGTGTAGAATAGGCGTGATGTGCAATGCGGTGCGTGCTACTACGTGTGCGTGCTGCTGCTACTGCTGCTACTACGTGTGCGTGCTGCTGCTACTACTGCTAGGCTGCTAGCTGGCTACTACGTGTGCTGCTACTGCGATCTGCTGGCTACATAACGTGTGCGTGCTGCATGCTACATGCTGCTACTTTACGTAGTAAGCGTGGCTGCTGCTCTGCTGCTACACGTGTGGGCGTGCTGGCTGCTACCATGCTGCTACTACTGCTGGCTACTACGTGTGCGTTCTGGCTGCTACTGCGCACTACGTGTGCGTGCTGCTGCTACTTCTGCAGCTACGTGTCGTGCGCTGCTACTGCTGCTGATACGTGTGCGTGCGTGCTGCTACTGCTGGCTAGCCTGCTGCTGCTACTGCTGCTACTACGTGTGCGTGCTGCTGCTACTGCTGCTACTACGTGTGCGTGCTGCTGCTACTGCTGCTACTACGGTGTCCGTGATTATTTTATAATAATTATATATATTATTTATATTTATATTTACTTATGTGTATTATTTATTTCTTTAAAAATTATTTATATTTTTATTAATTTTATTAATTGTTTTTATGCTGCTACTGCGCTACTACGTGTCGTGCTGCTGCTACTGCTGGCTACTGCTGCTGCTACTGCTGCTACTGCTGCTGCTACTGCTGCTACTACGTGTGCGTGCTGCTGCACTGCTGCTACTACTTGGCGTGCGCTGCATAACTGCTGCTACTACTGTGCGTGCTGCTGCTACTACGTGTGCGTGCTTGCCTGCTACTGCTGCTACATACGTAGTCGTGCATGCTGCTATACGCTGCTACTAGCGTGTGCGTGCTGCTGCTACTGCTGAAGGCTACTACGTGTGGTGTGTAGCTACGCCTAGCTACTACGTGTGCGTGCGCTGCATACTACGGCTACATGCTATTTTTGTTTGTTTTGCTACTACTGTGCGCTGCTGCTGCTAGGTTCTGCTGCTACATACGTGTGCGTGCTGCTGCACTGCTGCATACGATGCTGCTGCTACTGCTCGCTACTACGGTGCGTGCCTGCTGCTACCTGCTGCTACTACGTGTCGTGCTGCTGCACCTCCTGCTACTACGATGTGCGTGCTGCCTGCTACTGCTGCTAAGCTACAGTGGCGTGCTGCTGCTACTGCTGCTACTACGTGTGCTGCTGCTGCTAACTACTGCTACTACTGTGCGTGCTAGCTGCTACATACGCTGCTACTACTGCTACATAGCTAGCTACTACGCACTGCTAACTGCTACTACGTGTGCGTGCTGCTGCACTGAGCTGCTACAATTACGTGTGCGTGGCTGGCTGCTAAGCTAGCTGCTACTAACGTGTGCGTGCTACTGCTACTGCTACTACAGTGTGCGTGCTACTGCTACTCGCTTGCACTACGTGTGCGTGCTGCTGCTACTGCTGCTACTCTGCTACTGCATCTGCTATTACGTGTGCGTGCTACTGCTACCCTGCTGCTACTACGTGGCGTGCTAGCTCGCTACTGCTACTGCTGCTACTACGTGTGCGGTGCTGCGCTACTGAGCTGCTAGTTTTTTTTAATTTTTTGTTAACGTGTGCGTGGCTGCTGCTAACTGCTGCTACACTGCTACTGCTACTGCTACTGCTACTGCTACTGCTACATGCTACTGCTACTACGTGGGCGTGCTGCTGCTACTACTACTACTGCTAAACTGGCTACATGCTACTACGTGTGCGTGCTGGCTGCATACATTACTACTACTGCTACTGCACTACGTGTGGGCGGTGCGCTGCTTACCACTACTACTGGCTACGCATTACCTGCTACGCTAACTGCTACTGCAACATGCTAGCTGCTACTACAGTGTGGCGTGCGCTGCTGCTAGCTAGCTGCTACTGCTACTGCTAACTATAACGTTGTGCGTTGCTGCGCTGCTACTACTGCTACTGCTACATGCTGCTGCTACTATGCGCTGCCTGCTTGCATGCTACTACTGCGCTGCTACTCGCTGCTGCTACTGCTGCTGCTGCTGCATACTACTGCCGGCTGCTAACTGCGGCTGCTGCTGCTTGCTAACTAGCCTGCCGCTGCTACTGCTGTGCTAACTAGCTGCTGCTACTACTACTACGTAGTGCGTGCTTGGCTGCTACTACTGCAACTGCTACTGCTGCTGCTACTGCTGCTTGCTGCATGCACACTGCCGCTGCATACTCGCTGGTGCGCTGGTGCCTGCTAACTACTGCTACTGCTGCATGCTGCTGCTGACTGCTGCTGCTGCCTGCTACACTGCCGCTAGGCTACTGCTGGTGCTACTGCTGCTGCTAGCTACTACTACGTGTGCGTGCTGGCTGCTACTACTGCTACTGCTACTGCTACTTACAGTGTACCGTGCTGCTGCTACGCTGCCTACTACGTCGTGCGTGCTGCTGCTACTGCTGCTACTGCTACTGCTACTACGTGTGCGTGCTGCTGCCTATCTACTACTACTGTACTGCTACTGCTTACATGCACTGCTACTGTACTGCTTACTGCTATGCTACCTACTACTGCTACTGCTACTGCCTACTGCTACACTTAGCTGCTTACTCGTGTGGCGTGCTACCTACGATGCGGTGTCGGCGTGCGGTGCGTTGCATAACTAACTAATTAGTATAGTAGAGATCAGTGGGGCGATGCAGGCAGCATCGGCTGACACATGTGACATCGCATGATACGTGATGCTATTTATGGTATGTTATGGCTATAGATATATACCAAAAATAATAAACATAATAGTATATATAGTATATTATATATAATTAATTATTATATATATCAGCGGATTGCTTACCTGCTGGATGCAATGGACCCGTTTGCCTTTGGGGTCCGTAGATGGGCTTCAGAGGGTCCATGTACAGGCCGCATAAACATATTGTGTTTATCGTAACTTAGTGCATTTTTCTGGAAAGGGGTCCGTAGCTTTTCACCAGATTCTAAAGGTCCATTGACTCAAAATAAGGTTTAAAACCTGATATAATATTATATTATATATATATAATATATATTATTATTAGTAATTCTATGGTACACCCAACGAAACGTGCTGTTTACTGTCACGTACCGCCATCTAGTGGCACTTGACAGGGATGCACAAATTTCTAATCTTGCCGCATACATACAGGTTATTTCGGCGTGCAAAAAATATTCAAAACATATTAACCGTCAACCGGTAAGACCGCGTAAGCATTGTTTTGTGTATGAATTTTTTGTTTGTGAAAATTCTAAAATATTGAATGAATAATAGAAACTGAATAATTATCGAATAAATTATATTAGGAACAATTTTTGATAATATATAATATTGTTGCTGCTTCTTTTCGAATCCGCAATTCAAATCTGCGATTTTTTCATGAAAAAAATAAGAAAATACGAAACGTCCTGAATAGGTTGGTAAAATAATAGAATTCGGATTTCGTTTCCCCTGGTAGTTTACCCATATACGTTGATAATCTTTGTAAATTAGACATTGTTTTCGTTAAAACGTTCTCGAAAAGCGAACATCAGTTTTTTAGCCCGTTCACACGAGACCCTGCGTATTTATGAATACCGGTATTTGCGAAATACCGAATCTGAGACATATACGGCGGCCGAGCGTTCACACGCTGATTCGCCGGCTCAGAATACGGTTATTTGCGCCAGCTGCGTAGCCTGCCTGAGACAAATCAACGCGAACAATGCGAAATAAAGCAATGCAATGCGAACCAACTGCCGATAAAATAACGTTAATGGTCCTGCGCTCGACAGTTACCACTCGCGTTTACACTGGAAACTGTCTCACGACTAGCGAACCAGTCTTCAAAAATACGCGGCTTCAGAAAATCCGCGTATTTAGCGTTTCACACGCAGGAAATGCCGGCGTCCAAGAAAATCCGGATTCTCAGTCACGCAGAATTTCGGGTCTGGAAGCCGCGTATGTACATCAAATACGCAAGATGCTGTTAGATACCGGTATTCCTGACCGCGCATTTTGCCTCGTGTGACGCTAATTACCGGATTTCTTGCTACGTGTGAACGCGGCTTTTGTTCACGACCAACTCTCTCTCCACTTCTTTGTTGTATTATTTTTCTGATGTTTCGATCACGCGGCATGGTCATATGCTGAGAAAATTTCTGTTGGGGAAATATTTTAAAGAAATGAATCATATGTGCGATAGGGTGAAATGATCATTGTTGGTTTTTGTGGCAATTTCTAATTGTTTTTGTCAATTTTAATTTTGCCTCATTATTCATTGTATATATTTTCGGGTTACATACAATCATTACCTAATATTGTTTTTTATTTTGCTCCAAAATCTTGGGTGTAGCCGACCCCCTTGCCCACAAGACTATACGACCTGGACACAGCCAAGCAGGTACTGTTATCTCATTGGCATGTAAATGATAGCAATCGAAGGAAATCGATAAACCAAATAAAGCAAAAGAACAAATTTTGAATCAATTTCACGTACAAATTCATTCGATATTTATTTACATACCTCATACACGCCGAATTTCTCTTTGCACTCAATAATATTACAGCAATAAACCGACGAAAAAATAGACCAAAATGTTAATCGTTGCATTGATGAAAAATGTCAGTAGTCCGGAAGGCTTCACACATCAATATGAACACAGAACCCACGCTTAGAGAGACAGAGAGAGCGAGAGACAGAGAGAGCGAGAGACCATTATCAAGACTTAGTGCTTTACCTGCCGGGTTAGAAGTATTAGCTGCACATTTTCGAATATCTACATGTATGCGTGTGCGTGTATGCGCACGCGTGCGTGCATGCGTCCGTATGCAGTGGGTGTGCTTGTGTGCGTGTGCATGCTTGTGTGTGTGCACGCGTGCGTGCATGCGTCCGTGTGCAGTGTGTGTGCATGCGTGTGTGCATGCTTGTGTGCGTGTGCATGCTTGTGTGCGTGTGCATGCTTGTGTGTGTGCACGTGTGCGTGCGTGCGTGCGTGCATGCTTGTCCGGCCCCCGTCATATCCTAACCCCCATCATATCTTAACCCCCATCATATCCTAACCCCGTCATATCCTAACCACCATCATATCCTAACCCCCATCATATCAACCCCATACATATTCCTAACCCCGCCATATC
>NW_014579075.1:10387-20599 GCF_000485595.1 Priapulus caudatus
ATCTAGTTTAAATTCCTCTACCGAGGTTTTTACCAACAGGTTCCAATAGTCCGTAGTAAAACCTCTTCTATGACTTTAAATGCCCTGTTAAATAATAATTCATATGTTATAAATCTCCGCTTAATTTTTAGAATTTCTGCTGTGAATTCCTATCTTGTTAAATGTCTGCTGTTAAATCCTGTTAAATCTTGTTAAATCTGAATGATGAAATTTATCCTGTTAAAGTGATGATGCTGTCTAAATCTGTTAAATTTGCTTTAAATAGCAGCATTAAGATCTGCCTGTTAAGAAGATCAGTTAAGTCAGTACCCTCAGTAAATCTGTCTCAGTACATAATCTGTTAAATCTGCTCATGGGTTAAAAATCTGTTTATAAATCTACTAATACATGTTAAAACATCTGTTAAATCTAGCCACGAATCAAATGCAGTTAAAATCTGCTCAGTTTAAATCTGTTAAAATCACTCAGCTTAAATCAGTTAAATCTGGCTGTTAAATCAGTGAAATCTGCTCAGTTAAATCTACTCAGTTAAAATCTGTTAACATACTGCTCAGTTAAATCAGTTCTAATCAGTTATAATCTCCAGTTAAATTCAGTTAAAATAAGTCACACGCGCGCGCAAGTAAGCCGCCAAACAACAAGCTTCGCTCCTTTGAGATTTTCTAATCCAATTAATGTAATAGAATTAACAAATGTATAACAAATAAAACTATAATTAAAAGTAACGCTGAGCGTGCTAGTTGGAGTTATAAACCCAAAAATCTGTGCATTCCGTTTTTTCTTTCCACACAAAAAAAAAATCGCGGGGAAGATAAACACTCCATGGCTCGTGTAAATGGAGTTAGACTGACGCCGGCGAGCGTGGACTGTGCGGCTGTAAGCTGGCGTGGGACGCGGTCGAATCAGTGCTAACGCAGGCCAGTTAGACTGACGACGGCGATGCAGGTGGACATGGCGGCTGTAACAAACGACGGCGTGGCGGTGACGGCGGCGGTAGTCCTACACGGCGGGTCTATGTTTAAGCTGACGTCCGGCGAAGCGTGAACTGTGCGGCGGTAAGCGTGGCGTGGTGGACGGCGGCGGCAGCTCATGACCCGAAGGGAGCGGAGCCGACCATCGAGCCAAAGGTCGACGTAGTTGCGAGACTTGATGTACTCAACGACTAGCTTGGACTGGAAGTATAGCTCCTGTAGCCGGTCCTCAAGATGCATGAGACACTGTGTGAGACACGAGACACTGTGTGATGACACCAGACACTGTGTGAGACACAGCGCACCTACGATGCGAGACACGAGGAACTAGTGTGAGAACACTGTGTGAGACATGGAGACACTGTGTGAGACTGTGTGAGACATGAGACGACCTGTGTGAAGACAACGAGCGAGCGTGGTGTGAGACACGAGACACTTGCGGAGACAGCCGAGACCACTGTTGTGACGACACGAGAACACTGTGTGAACAGCTGGTGTGAGACAACGAGAAACAGACGTGTCGAGACACTGTGTGAGACACGAGACATCTGTGGTGAGACACTGTGTGAAGACGACGAGACCACCTGCGTGTGACGACACCTGTGTGAGACAGTCAGAGCCACGTGTGGCGAGAAAACATCTGTGTGAGACCTGAGAGAGACTGGTGCGCAGACATCGAGAACAGCTGTTGAGGAACGAAGACAACTGTGTGAGACACTGTGCGAGACCATCGAACACTGTGTGAACACGAGAACAACGTGTGAGACACGAGTGTGAAGACACACGAGTACACTGTGTTCGGAAGACACTGTGTGAGACACTGTGTGAGACACGAGGACTGCTGTGTGAGACATGAAACACTGTGTGAGACACGAGACAGCTGTGTGATGACAGCGAGACAGCTGTGTGAGACCATGAACACTGGAGTGGAGACACTAGACACCTGTGTGATACACAAAAGACACTGTGGTGAGAAACACGTGATAGACACGAGACAGCCTGTGTGAGACACGAGACACGTGTGAGAAACACAGAAACACTGTGTGAGACATGAGACACTGTGTGAGACACGAGACACTGTGTGAGACACGAGACACTGTGTGAGACACTGTGTGAGACACGAGACACTGTGTGAGACATGAGACACTGTGTGAGACACGAGACACTGTGTGAGACACGAGACACAAGTTAATCAATTAATTAAGACATCAATTATTAATAACTCAATTTAATTAAAATACAATGATGCATATAAAAACAATACAGAACATATATTATATATATGTATATATAAAATAATGTATAGATGTCGTGTAAGTATGATAACAGACACGGTAATTAACGACGACTAATTAACGACTAACGAGCACTCACGAACTCGGTGGGCACGCGCAGCTTCCACAGCTCGTTAACGCTCTCCAGCATGTCGGCGACGAGGCGAGCGAACGGAAGCTGAGCCTCCGTCACCTCGTCCGGCCGCTCACCCTGACACGACAGCTGCGTCACGCTCCTGAAACGCGCGAGAAACAAGAGAACGTTACGCTTAAAATGCCGGCGAAACAAACACTTTCCCTTTCACCTTCCCACACCCCAAAATTAAAAAAAAAAAAAATTTAAAATCAAATATATAGATAGAGCTGCATCTGCAGCTCAGCAAAACAGATAAACACACTGTCAGCCATTCCCAAACCCTAAATAATAATAAAAAAACGGAAAAAAGCGGCTAAATAATACACTTTCCTCCCCAACCCGAAATAAATAAAAAAGAAAAAAATTAAAATTAGTTCTTGCGCCGCTCACCAGGTGTCGGTGTCGGCGACGATGGCGACGCTCTCGGAGACGGGCTCGTCGACGACGACGTGCTGCGTCGCGGACGACAGGTCGCGCACGAGGCGCGTCTTGAAGTTGGCGTCCGTCGTTCCCTGGAGCACAAAGTCCGAGGCGTAGCGCTGCGTGTATCCGGCAACAAGAGACCATGCTAGACTCTCCTGCCGCCCATCGACCGTCCGCGCCTCACAGCTGTAACAGTGATATAACCGTGATATAATGGTGAGATAACTGTGATATAATCATGATAGAAGTCTGACGCGTAGCGCTGCGCGTAGGGTCCCTTATATACAGAGAGATTGCGCAACTCAGGATTTGACGCCATTTGTTTTCCAAATGGATCCTCACTGCTGCCGCTTAAGTACAGCGCTGTATGGATACGCTGTGCCAATTGGTCCGTTAGTAATTAATTAGACTACATCGTTCTTCAATAAACTCAAACTTTACAGAGATTATAGCTAAGACATGTGCTCTATGTGTACTAGATTTCTAGAAATGTAACTCAAATCGTTTCGCGCCATATCATAATTTAATTGTTACACTTTCTTATGCCATAGCGTGCGTATCCATTAGAACAACATGTCGTCCAGCGACCACGTGACTCAAGTTTTCCGACTCGTCATGGCACAACTCTCTGTATATAGGGACCCTACTGCGCGTATCCGTCAGCGCCTCACAGCGATAAAGTCAACACATCAGGAATACGATAACCGTGATAAAACTGTGATATAATCGTGAGATAACTGTGAGATAATCACGAGATAATTGTGAGATAACTGTGAGATAATCGTGACATAACTGTGAGATAACTGTGAGATAACTGTTAGATAATCACGATATAATCGTGAGATAACTGAGATAACTGTAAGATAATCGTGAGATACTGTGAGATAATTCACGATATAATCATGAGATAACTGTGAGATAATTGTGAGATAACTGTTAGATAACTGTGATATAATCACGATATCATCGGTGAGTAACTTGTGAGATAATCACGATATTGATCGTGAGATAAACTGTGAGATAACTGTGAGATAATCACGATATAATCGTGATAACTGTGAGATATCACCGATATGATCGTGAGATAACTGTGGAGTAACTGTGCAGATATCACGATATAATCGTGAGATAACTGTGAGATAATCACGATATAATCGTGAGATAATTGTGAGATAACTGTTAGATAATCACGATATCATCGTGAGATTAACTGAGATAACTGTGAGATAATCGTGAGATAACTGTGAGATATCACGATATAATCGTGAGATAACTGTGAGATAATTGTGAGATAACTGTTAGATAACTGTATATAATCACGATATCATCGCTGAGATAACTGTGAGATAATCACGATTATGATCGTTGAGATAACTGTGAGATAACTGTGAGTAATCACGATATAATCGTGAGAGATAACTGTGAGATAACTGTGAGATAATCACGATATATACGTGAGATAACAGTATAATTCTCATACTATAGCTCCTAATGAACCTGTACCTTAAATTGACTACGTCACGAATTTTTATGGTGTGTATCTGTAAAATTCTTGTTGCTATTTTTTTTACATTAAAAGTAAGAACTAACAGGACTAAACGTATCGTCAAATTCTTACCTGATAAGATTGTTTCTCAACTAGTTAAAAATCCAAAAAACCTGGACGATTTGATATTATGATCCTGACATTAATTGCTTGCTATGGACTATGTATAAATCACGAGGGTATGTTCACATCGAACAATATAGTAAAATAAGAAGTATAATGCAGTAATCTAAGCATAAAAAGTGAACAGAATCACTTACATTTTGTGAAAAAGTGGAAATATTTTTTTAATTAAATTAATTAACTTATTATAACATCGACTTATTTGTAATATTTGAATTTTACAATTGATGGCGGTGACGTAATCAGTTTAACGAGGGTGGGGGACGCGCGCTCTCACCGTGGCAGCGGCAGTTCCCTCGCTCCGTCGAACACGCGCGCCGTGTCGCGTCCAGCCACGGACGGACGCCGCATGAGGCGCGTGAGAAGATGCGTCGGCCTCCTCTGGCTCTCCTTCCTCCCCTCCTCTTCCTGCTCCATCTTCTTCCTCTCCTGCCCCGGCGTTCTCCTCTCCACATCCTCCGCCTCTCGTTCTTTACTCTCTACCCCCACCTGCTCCTTTCCCTCCTGTTCTGACCACCTCCTCTCATGCTGTTCTTGTTCTGGTTTCCTCTCTAGCTCCTCCTGCCCCTGCTGCTTCCTCTTCGTATTCTCATGCTCGTGTTCCTTCCTCAATACCTCCCCCTCCTCCTCTTGTCCTTTCCTCTCCCCTTCCTCCTGCTTTAGCTCCCTCCTCTCTACCTTCTCCTGCTTTGGCCCCTTTCTTTCTATCATCTTCCCCTCTTGTTCCTTCCTCTCTCCTTGCTCCTGCTTCAGCTCCCACCCCTCCACTTCCTTCTGCTTTGGCCCCTTCCTCTCCACCTCCTCCCTATCCGTCTCCTCTCTCTCCTTCCTCTCCACCCTCTCCTGCGTGATCGTAACGTCGAGACTGCCGACCGAACCCGCGCCCGCACGTTCGTTTGTTTCGTGCACGCCACACGCCACGCCGTTCTCGCGCGTTCGCCCGCCGCCGGGGGGCGCCACCGACCCGTCGTCGTCGTCGGTCGTGAACACCTCCAACGTCTCGTCCTCGAAGTACTCGTCGAACACGCACCTGCTGCCCTCTAGTGACGGCAGCCGGATGTACTTCAAGTATCGCTCCGGCGACGGCTCCGACGACGGCTCCGACGATTTCCTCGCCAGGGGACGCAGCGTGCGAACGGTCGTGCCGCCGTTGGGCAGACGCGGTGGCGCCACCTGCCCCGGCACCGGCGGCAGCGACGCGAGAATCAGGGGAGGACACCGCCCTCCTCCATCCTCCTCCTCCTTCTCCTGCGCGCGCGGGGAGGGGCGTGTCCGCTGCAGGCCGACCCTGATTGGCTCCCGTCCGACGTGAGGCACCGCCTCCCGCTTAGCGTCCAAGATGGTGGCCCGCGAGAGCGCGCAGTTGCCGCGGCGACCGTCGTCGTCGTCGTCGTTGTCGTTGTCGTCGAGCAAGATGGCCGCCCCGGCGACGGCGTCCGCCGCGCGCAGGCAGACGCCGTTCTTGCGTCGCGAGAGCGGCGGCGAGGCGAGGGGGTGACCGCCGGCGGCACCTGCGGCGATCGATCGGCTGGCGTTCGTCACGAAGCGGTTACGAATGTTGCACTCGCGCAGTCGGTCCCTCCCGCCGTCGCCGGCGTCCCCGTTCGCTTGTTTGTCGAGGTCCGCGACGCCGTTGACGCGCGCTGCGTCCTCGCCGCCGCGCCGCGCGATCTCGACGCTCTCTTGTTTCTCGGGGCTGCGTCGTCGCTGCAGTCTCTCGGGGCGCGCGGCGGGGGCGGGGGGAGGCCCGGCGGGGGTGCCGGAGGGCCGGCGCTCCCGCTGCTGCGTCAGCTCCCCCTCGTTGTCGTGGACGTACCACGTCGTCGTCCGCTCTCCCTCTCCGCCCCCGCGCGACACCGCCGCCGACGTTCCGTTTCCCGCCGGCCCCCGTCGGGCCTCGCTCGCTCCCGACGCCGCGGTCCCGTTTCCCGCAGACCCCCGCCGGGCCTCGATCGCTCCCCGGATCTCGCCGCCGAGCCCCGCCGCGGGCCCCATCGCAGCGTACAGACAGCGTGGCACGCCGACGTCCGGTGAGCGCCGGCCGCCCCCTGTCAACCCCCAGCGCGGCGTCGCGTCGCCGACAACGGTGGCGCCGGCCCCTGAGGGACCAAGCCCTCGAAAATCAAGCCAGTCCGCAGCCGGACCCACGGCGACCCCTGGCAACGGTCTGGTCGACGGTTCCGCGGACGCCCCTGGTGCGTCCGAGCATCGGCGACGTCTGGCACGCGCTGTAGACCTCCTGCACGATGAAATACAGTGAGGACGAAGAGCCAGGCTTCTGGATGACGTCGCCATGGCGACCGACGAATGACCGTTGCCGTTGTGACGTCGCGCACAGGCTGCGACACGGCCCCGTAGAGGTCTCTGGCAGTCGAACAAAAACAGAGGCCATCATTGCACTTGACATTTTGATCGCGACAGCGCACGTGGAGGTCTCCACCGAAACGTTGGTGTATATCTACATTCCACACACAGCACCACACACATTGCCTGTGCACATGCAACGTGTGTTGTGCAATGTGCTGTACGTGCGTGCGTTTGTGCGTGCAGTGCCGTGCGTGCGTGCGTGCCGGTGGCTCCGTGCGTGTGGTGGTGTGTGGTGTGCATGCGTGCGCGCGCGTGCGTGTCCGAGTAAAGAGCATCACTCACGCTAATTGTGCCATAGTAGGATTTGTAGGATGTGACTTTCCCAGCAGTGTCGCGTCTTGAAACACAAAGAACACAATGAACGTAAACACAAACTACTAAACAGAGGCTACACGCAACACACGTATAACTCAACGCTAGCAGTAGTGTAATAATACCAGGAGTGATCAATAGAGAAATCTCTGCAAAAATATGATAACGTACAGGACCGTGTTGGGCGTGATAGTGCCGCTACTAGTACCTGCGCAGATCACTGTACATTAAAATGACTACGTGACGAATTTTCTATGGAAAATTTGTAAAATTTCTTTTGTTGCCTATTTTCCCACTTAAAGTAAAACTAAACGGGACATAAACGTATCGTTCTAAATTCGAACCTGATAAGATTGTTTCTCAACTAGTTAAAAATCCAAAAAACCTGGACGATTTGATATTAATGTTCGCCAGCATTAATTGCTTGCCTGAGAAATATGGGCTATGTATGCAGTCACGAGTAGTAATGTTAACCATCAGAACAATATAGTAAAACAGGAAGTATTATGCCAAGGCAATTTAACCGATAACACAGAGCCGCAGAGGCGTCCTGGGCTCATCTCGAGGTCTGTTGCCTACGAGTTATGAAACGAAAATTTCAGCGTCGCGTACTACCCACATACTGTTTTTTCTTTTTGTTAGTTCGGTTTCATCGATATGCGCAAGACCGACGCAGCTTGCGTACACATCATTGGTTAGGACACGCCCACTAAGACGCAGCATGGAGGGTAGGGGCGAGGCGGTGGGGAGGGTGGGGGAAGGGGCGGGGGGAGGGGGTGTGGGAGGAGGAAGGCGGGGAGGGTTGGGGGGAGCGGGGCTTCTAAAGCAAAAGCAGCCTTCACTCTTTGTCTAACAGCTCAGCAAATCCATGTTTTTAACCCTCGCTCCTGAGGCGTCAAGAAGGTTATCAGACACTTACTCTTCTACACGGTCCAGTGAAAGCACATTTCCATGTCTTTCAATAAGCCATAAAAATGGTAGGTCCACCGCTGAAACAAAAAGTTTTCAATCCGCTCGGCTCACACCATGTCCTCAGAAAATGTCTAAATTGGCCCTGTGCCATTGACCTTTTGACTGTGACTCCTCCAATTTCGGCGCAGTGATGGCTTTTCCTTAACCATGATGCTATACACCGACTAATCACGAGCGCTAGTCGAGCGTTTTTAGATTCTGCTGCCGCACATTCTGCATTTCCTCCTATACTTAAGTTAAGGAAGGGAATTTCTCCCTTCTTTTACACTCTTGCACCTTTGACCTTTCGACCCAGCCTTCGACATCCACTCGTTTTCGGATTAACCCCCCACGCTCCGCACATATCGTGACCCCGTACTCGAGCGGCATTAAGATTTCGTGCCCGAACTCTGTTGACGGACGGACGCACGGACGGACGCGGACGAACGGCACGCGACGGCACGCGACCGGACGATCAGCGCATTCTACAAGCTGGCATCTTGACTATGTCGATGAGCCTAAAAATAGTGAACAGGCATTACTTACATATCTTTGTGAACACTAATCGGAAATATTTTTTATTTTTATTTTACTATTTACGGTGGCGTAATCACTTTAACCCTAGCAAGTGAAATATATCAGGAGCTACAACAAATCATCTGAGAGGTGGCAGCACCAACCATTTAGGATGCGATCACACAGCCTAACAGACTAGCAGAACGGTAAAACAAGCATTACTTAAATGTACACACCACGCCACATCTCTGTCTGCACTGCCTTATAATTTTTACCGAAATTATAAATCATCAGTCCCATCATGACTCCATCATTCATACGTCACGCCGTCATCGTCAATCCGTCAATCATCATCATCATCATCACCGATCATCATCACCATCACCATCACAATCACCAATTATCATCATCATCATCGTTCATCATCACCATCATCGTCATCATCTATCATCATCACCATCATCATTCACTCATCATCATCATCATCATCATCATCTCATCATCATGCTACTCCACCCACTGCAGGCAGTGTGTTATCTCCAGGTAGTTCTTTACTGGGTCCTGGAGTCAGCTGCGAGCGACGGTCGGGCGACCCACGGGCCAGCTGTGGTTGGTCAACGTTGCCGTTTTAGCAACGCTGCTTCAGAAACTGGGCAGCACGACAACGGGAGCGCGTCACGGATACGATCACGAAACATTTCCGGAAGTGTCCCTGACGAACACGATAAGACAATCCCGGCAGTGTTCCCTGGAAGACGGCGATTAGGATAGTTTGGAATTTTTAGAGGGGCTAAAAACCAGGATTTGTACCGTGATTTTCCCCGGACAAAATTGCTTAATAGCCTCAAAATATTTTCTCATAGTATTTCTCGAAATCCTCCACATTCATGATGAAAGACGCGCAAAGGAGACTCCAGAATTTCTGTTCAGTAAAACAGGAAACAACAAGTATTCTTCCAGTAAAACACAGGGAACAACAAGTAATTCTTTCAATTAAAACAGGGAAACAACAAGTAATTCTTTCATTAAACAAGGGAACAACAAGTAATTCTTTCATTAAAACAGGGAAGCAACAAGTAATTATTTCCGTAAAACGAACAACGAGTAATTATTTGTCCAGAAAACGAAAGAACAACAAAGTAATTTCCCTTTGCATGTACAAACAGGGAACAACAAGTAATTCTTTCAGAATAAAACTCAGGGAAGCAATGAGTAAATTCTGCATTAAAACAGGGAAACAAATGAGCTTAATTCTCTTTGTTCTTAAAACAGGGGGAAGCGAGGTAGACTTCGTGTCATTTTAAAACAGGAAACAACGTGCGTAATTCTGTCAGTAAAACAGGGAACAACAGTAATTCTTTCAGTAAAAACAGGGAACAACGAGTAATTCTTTCAGTAAAACAGAAACAACAGGTAATTCTTTCAGTAACAAGAGCCGCAAGAGCTACTCTGGTCATCTGGGTCTGTTGCCTACGGTTATGAAACGTACAATTCTCAGTTGTGCGTAGTGACACATTTGTTAGGCGCAGATATTGCAGATACGCAGTTGGCCATACAATCATTGTTAGGACTCGCCCTCGACTATCTCCCCCA
>NW_014579075.1:20609-21558 GCF_000485595.1 Priapulus caudatus
CAACAACAGGTAATTCTTTCATTAAAACAGGGAACAATGAGTAATTACTTCGTTAAAACAGGGAACAAGTAATTCTTTCATTAAAACAGGGAACAACAGGTAATTCTTTCATTAAAACAGGGAACAATGAGTAATTACTTCGTTAAAACAGGGAACAAGTAATTCTTTCATTAAAACAGGGAACAACAAGTAATTCTTTCAGTAAAACAGGGAACAAGTAATTCCTTCAGTAAAACAGGGAACAACGAGTAATTCTTTCAGTAAAACAGGAAACAACAGGTAATTCTTTCAGTAAAAACAGAGAACACAGAGGAAGGCTACATCCGCATCAAGAACAACATCGGCTGCACGAACAACACTCACAAGTTCATGTTCTTGTTGTCGAGTCGTTCGTAGAGCGACATCATGTCCGCCATGAACTGGTCGCAGGCGACCGCGCGGCGCGGGTGACCCGACATCAGCGTCAGCCACATCGGATGCACGAGCCGCGACGTCATGTACAGGTCGTGAAGGTGAGTCTGAAGGTCGTCCAGCGCCTGCGCGGAGATACGGTGCGGGTGAGCAAGTGGTGAGGTCACTGTGGGTCAGTGGTGAGGTCACGGTGGGTGGGGGTCAGTGGTGAGGTCACTGTGGGGTCAGTGGTGAGGTCACGGTGGGTGAAGGTCAGTGGTGAGGTCACTGTGGGTCAGTGGTGAGGTCACGGTGGGGTCAGTGCTGAGGTCACGGTGGGGGGCCAGTGGTGAGGTCACAGTGGGGGGTCAGTGGTAAGGTTATGGTGGGTCTGCGGTGAGGTCACAGTGGGTCAGAGTGGGTCAGTGGTGAGGTCACAGTGGGTCAGTGGTGAGGTCAGAGTGGGTCAGTGGTCACAGTGGGTTAGTGGGCACTGTCAGAAGCAGCAACACACGATTTGCAGGATGCAGCACGGCGTGACGCGGCATGGCACGACACA
>NW_014579075.1:24310-37169 GCF_000485595.1 Priapulus caudatus
GACGGCGGCGCCCCCCTCCCCCAGCGCGGCGTCGCGTCGCCGACAACGGTGGCGCCCCCGAGGGACCAGCCCTCGAAGTCGCAGTCCCAGCGGCCGCACGGCGACCCCTGGCAGCGGTGGTCGACGTCCGGCGGCCCCTGGTGGTCGAGCTCGGCAACGTCCGGCACGCGCTGGTAGACCTCGCTGCATCGGATGAAATACGTGAGGACGAAGAGCAGCTTCTGGATGACGTCGCCATGGCGACCGACGATGACCGTGCGTGTGACGCGGCACGGCTGCGACACGGCCCCGTAGAGGTCTCTGCAGTCGAACAAAAAACAAGAGGCCATCACTGCACTGACATTGATCGCGACAGCGCACGGTGGAGGTCTCCACCGACAACGTTGGTGTATACGTACATTCACACACACACACACACATGCCTGTGTACATGCAAGTGTGTGTGAATGTGCGTACGTGCGTGCGTTTGTGTGTGTGCGTGCGTGCATGCATTTGTGTGCGTGCGTGCGTGCGTGCATGCGTTTGTGTGCGTGCATGCGTGCGTGCGTGCGTGCGCGTGCGTGTGTGTGCGTAAGGAGAGGTACTCACGCTAATTGTGCCCATAGAGGATTGTAGGGATGTGACTTTCCCAGCATGTCGGTCTGAAACACAAAGAAACATCCACATGAACGTAAACACAACTACTAAACAGAGGCTACACGCAACACACGATAGCACGAAACATACGTATACACTCAACGCTGCAGTATATCATAATACCAGGAGTGAATAATAGAGAATCTCTGAAAATATGATAACCGTACAGACGTGTTGGTGGTGATAGTGTGTCACCTGCCAATCACTGTGTGAGAGTCACGTGATACAGTTGACGTATACTTCAAAACGTACCCTAACTCCAACACTAACCTTAACACTCAATAACTATATCTCGGAGCGCTATATATAAGTGTATATATCCACAAAAATTAATCTATGGTGTGGGGACAGATATCATGATGCAAAAACTCTAACCCTAACCCTAACCTAATACTAATAATATTAATCCTAATACTAGTGCTGCCACGTTGCGGTCTCACTCCACGCCTGGGGGATAGCATTACCCCGATCACCACAGCCTAACAGACTAGAGAACGGTAAAACCAACCATTATTAAAATGTACATACCCACCCATCTCTGTCTGCACTGCTTATAATTATTATGAATTATAAATCATCATCATCATCATCATCATCATCATCGTCATCATCATCATCATCATCATCATCATCATCATCATCATCATCGTCATCATCATCATCATCGTCATCATCATCATCATCATCATCATCATCATCACCATCATCATCATCATCATCACCATCACCATCACCACCATCATCATCATCATCATCATCATCATCATGCTTACTCACCCACTGAGCAGTGTGTTTCTCCAGGTAGTTCTTACTGGGCTTGGAGTCAGCTGGAGCGACGGTCGGCACCCACGCCAGCTGATTGGTCAACGTTGCCGTTAGCAACGTGCTCAGAAAACTGCAGACGACAAACGGGACGCGTCACGAAAACGATCACGAAACATTCCGGAAAGTGTCCCCGACGAACACGGATAAGACAATCGCGGAGTGTTCCCTGGAAACGGCGATGGGATAGTTTGGAATTTTTAGGGGGAAAAACCGGATTAGTATCGTGATTTTCCCTGGAAAAATTGTTAATAGCTTCAAATATTTCTCATAGTATTTCTCGGATACTTCTCACATTCATGATAAAACGCGCAAAGACTCAGAATTCTTTCAGTAAAACAGGAAACAACAAGTAATTCTTCCAGTAAAACAGGGAACAACAAGTAATTCTTTCATTAAAACAGGGAACAACAAGTAATTATTTCAGTAAAACAGGGAACAACGAGTAATTCTTTCATTAAAACAGGGAACAACAAGTAATTCTTTCAGTAAAACAGGGAACAACGAGTAATTCTTTCATTAAAACAGGGAACAAACAAGTCAATTCTTTCAGTAAACAGGGAACAATGAGTAATTCTCACTTAAACAGGGAACAATGAGTAATTCTTTTGTTTAAAACAGGGGAACGAGTAATTCTTTCATTAAAACAGGAACAACAGGTAATCTTTCAGTAAAACAGGGAACAACGAGTAATTCTTTCAGTAAAACAGGGAACAACGAGTAAATTCTTTCAGTAAACAGGAAACAACAGGTAATTCTTTTCAGTAACAAGAGCCGCAGAGCATCTGGGCTCATCTGGGTCTGTTGCTACGGTTATGAAACGTACAATTTCAGTTGTGCGTAGTGACACATTTGTTAGGCGCAGATATGCAGATACGCAGTTGCCATACACATCATTGTTAGGACACCGCTCACTATCTCCGCCCATCGATTTTTGGTTTTATTTTATTAAAATGGTACTTGCTTTCACTTCGCAATTTGTGTCATAGATTTCACAGCATCTATTTTTTATCTATCTATAAAGATTTCAACATATGAGCATGGATCTCCAAGTATAATTAAGGGGCGGGGAGTCCTTCTCCCCACACCTCCCTCCCCCTGCCTCCCCACTGCACCTCCCCTTGCCTCTCACTTCGCACCCCTTACCTCCCATCTCCCTCCCCCTGCCTTCGACGCTCCTCTCCCCTGCTCCCACCTCCCGATCCGCCTTGCCACACCTCTCGCACTGACTCTAATTTGTACCCCGTCATTCCACTCGCATACACAGCCGTATCACCAGCTTTTTCCCTGTCCCCGTCTCAATTTAACTTACTCTCTCTCTCTCTTTATTTAAGACTTTCTCGTCTCATCCTCTCTAATTATATAAAAATGTTAAAACCAGCGATTGATGCCATTTACTGCCCCCCTCAATAATGCTTCTTCTATGCCGCCTGAGTGTAATCCGTCATAGAAATCATATATATAGTGTTCTCTAATCATTTTCTATGGTAACAGTTTGCTTCGCAGCAACTGTTGTAAATGGATCACCGCACGGCCCCATAGCTACATGATCTATATGTTTAAGATTCAAGATCGACAAAGGTAAATATTTATATATTATATGGTACCTAGCTTTATTATTTATTCGTTTAACAAAGTTACATGAGAATAAATCTAATTAAAACAGGCCTATGTTGCACGCGAGATGCGCGCGTCAAAGTGTAATCATAATCAAAGATGGCATCGTTCCTTGAAATCTACAGTGGTTTCAAGTGCTAAAATCCAAGTAAGTATCACTTCAGGCAGTTGCTCAGCTGTAGAGTTAACACGATGCATTGCAGGTTGGCAGGCCAACATTATGATTAGAAGGTGCAGTACCCCCCAGGTGCTGCTGTGTTTTTTGCCTCATGCGAGCATTTCACAATGATTCATCGCATTTAGCCCTTCAGGCCCGAGGGGCGGGGGTCATAGACACTGCTTTTATGAATAATCATTGATTTAAAAGGAGCTTAACCTTGTTCAACCATACATTGCCTTTGAATTAAACTGTGCAATGTCGAGCCACACTTTGACACAGGTATGGCTCTAATAATAGGCAAAAAGCAGTTTCAGTCTACCTTTGTTACATAACAAATCAATGTTTAACCAGCATCCTCTTGAGGGTCAAAAGGTTATCCGGACACTATACTCTTCGCATGTCAGTGATAGCATATTTCATTGGTCCATTTTTCAATAAAGCCATAAAATGCTAGGTTGCCACGGCGCTGAAAACAAACAAGTTTTCAATGCTCCGTCACACAGCCACACATGTTGCCTTCTGAAAATGTTAAATCTGGCCCCTGGTGCCATTGACCTGATTGACCTGTGACCTCCAATTTCGGCCGCAGCTGATTGGTTTTGCTACCATCGATGCTATAACCGGACTATCTACGAGCCTAGGTCGATCGCCGTTAGTTGTGGTGCCGCAATTCTTGCATTTCCTCCCTATACTTTAAGGTTACAGCGAAGGGAATGCTCCCACTCTCATTTTACACCGTCTTGACTTTTGACCTTTGACCCCCCAGCTTCGACATACCCCCAACTCGTTTTCGGATTACCCCCCCACATCCCGAATATGCGGACCGTAACGTCGACGCTGGTTAAGATTTTGCTGGCCCAACTGTTGACGGACGGACGGACACGGACGGACGATCATGTCGATTCTACAAGCTGCCATCTGACTAATGTCGAGTGAGCTAAAACAGAGAAGCACAGAGGAAGGCACATCCGCATCAGAACATCATCGGCCTCCGCACGAACACTCATCACTAGTTCATGGTTCTTGTTGTCGAGTCGTTCGTTCAGAGGGACTCATGTCGCCATGGACTGGTCCGCAAGGCGATCCGCCGGCGCGGGTGACAGCGCGACATCAGCGTCAGCCACATCGGATGCACGAGCCGCGACGTTGTACAGGTCGTGAAGGTGGTCTGAAGGTCGTCCAGCGCCTGCGCGGAGATGACGGTGCGGGGACGGTGGCAATGTGGCGAGGTCACGGTGGGGTGGGGGTCGTGGGAGGTCACGGTGGGTGGGGGTCATGGTGAGGTCACGGTGGGGCAGGTGGTGAGGTCACTGTGGAGTCCAGTGTGAGGTCACGGGGGGGCGGGTGGTCAGTGGTGAGGTCCGCAGGGTCAGGTGGTGAGATTCAATGGTGGTCAAGTGTGAGGTCACGTGAGGGGTCACTCGTCCAGAAGCAGCAACACACGATTTGCAGGATGCAGCACGGCGTGACGCGGCATGGCACGACACACCATGCTGCGACACAGCATGGTGCGACACAGCACGGCACGCACGACGCAGCACAACACAACACGACGCAACATGACACGCCATGACACAACACACGGCGTGCCGCGGCATGGCACGACACACCGTGCTGTGACACAGCATGGTGCGACATGGCACGCACGCGCAGAACGAAGCGACACGGCACGCTGCGACACAGCACGGCACGCTCACCTGCACGAGTATCGGTATGAAGTCGTGTTTGTTGAGGTAGGCCGTGTCCACGCACGCGCGTAACACAGCACAGCATGACACGCCACGCTGCGACACACCACGGTGCGACACACCACGGTGCGACACACCACGCTGCGACACAGCACGGCACGCTCACCTGCACGAGTATCGGTATGAAGTCGCGTTTGTTGAGGTAAGCCGTGTCGACGCACGCGCGCGATACGCCACGGCACGACACGCCCCGGCGCGACACGCCACAGCGCGACACGCCACGCTGCGACACAGCACAGCACGGCCCACTGACCTGAATGAGTATCGGTATGAAGTCGTGTTTGTTGAGGTAGGCCGTGTCGACGCACGCGCGTAGCTCCTGCATGTGCGCCTCCACGAGCGTGATGTGAGAGAAGAAGAACGACTCAAAGTCCCCGCCGCCGCCGCCGCCGCCGCCACCGCCGCCGCCGCCGCCGCTGCTGCTGCTGTCGTTGTCGTTGTCGTCGCGGAGGCTGATGAGGATGGCGATGCCGAGCTTGGAGCGCGTGTGAGGCTCCGCATGTCCCTGCAAGATAGAGAGGCAGAGAGAGAGAGTTAGTTAGTTAGTGATGGCCCTGCAGCAACCGAAGAGAGAGAGAGAGTGTGTGTGTGTGAGAGAGAGAGACAGAGAGAGTGTGTGTGTGTGTGAGAGAGAGAGCGAGAAAGAGAGACGGAGAGAGTGTGTGTGTGAGAGAGAGAGAGAAAGAAAAACAGACAGAGAGCGAGTGTGTGCGTGTGAGAGAGAGAGAGAGAGAGAGAGAGAGAGAGAGAGAGCAGAGAGTGTGTGTGAGAGAGAGAGGAGAGTAGAGAGAGAGAGAGAGGTGTGCAGAGAGAGAGAGACAGAGACAGAGAGAGTGTGTGTCATGAAAAGAGAAGAGCTAGACAGAGAGAAACAGAGACAGGTCATAGTTAGGAAGACACATGTGGCAAATACGGACTTATAAGCCCTTTTCTGGAGGCTTTAATAAGACTTTTCTACGCGATTTCTGATTAGATCACCAAACTATTAAAGTACACTAATAATATTTATATACACAATGCACACCAGATTATTATTCCGTATATACTATTACAGACAATTCTTACTCATAAGTCGAGAACCAGTTTTATAAAACAATTTATATGAAATATTGTAGGTTGAAAAATAAGGACTATTAAGGTACTTTTCTAAGATTTCACGCAAAATATAGTACTAATAAGCGCGCCTTATTTTATTTTTGGCTAAATAAGTACTTATAAGCCTTTGGAAGACCCGCTACGAACACTGAGAGGAGTGTGTGTGTGTGTGAGAGAGAGAGATGAGAGAGAGAGAGACAGAGAAGAGTGGTGCAGAGTAAGAGAGAAGAGCAGAGAAGTGTGTGCATGAGAGAGAGAGAGAGGGAGACAGAGAGAACCAGGAAGACAGCGAGAGTGTGTGTGTGTGACAGAGAGAGAAGAGAGAGAAAGAGAGAGAGATACAGACCAGAGAGAGAGGGGGATGGGCAGAGAGAGAAGAGAACGAAGACGGAGCGTGCCGTGAGACAGCAAGCAAGACAGAAGAAGAGAAAGAGAGAGAGAGCAACCAGACATAAGAATGTCAGATAAATACAAAGCAAGGGAAGACATCGAGAAATAATGCTGGGAGACTGGACGCAGAAAGGAAGCCGGCCAAGGCGAGATATAAATATCAGAACAAAGGAAGGCTATCGAAATAATGCTGGAAGACGCAGGAGAGGATAAGCCGGCGAAGGCGAGATATAAATACAGAACAAGAGGAAGGCATCGAGAAAATAATGCTGGGAGGCAGGTGCGAAATTAACGGCAAGGTCCGGAATCAAATACTGCCCTGATTTAGCTCGTCGGACTCCCTGATTTGACATATGCAGGAGTCCGTGTGACTCCCTGAAAATTCTGGCCATATCTAACTAGTTCGTTCGTCGGAGCATGGCTCGGCGAATTACCGTTTTTTCAGCTAATGTCGCAAAGAAATTGGCAGACGTGCAACTGCATGGAATCTTAAAAAATAACAGGCATGCTTATTGTTAATATATCTTGAATGTTGAACCTCAGACTGCGGACTGCCGCTTATTCTTGCTGGGCGGACTCCCTATTTTTGAGGGGCAAGGGAGGCTGCGATTTGCCGTGTCCCGGCCGTTGGACTCCGCTTGTTCAAGGAAGTTAAATTTCTACCCGTGTGGAAGAGCCATGGAGGGGGAAAGAGAGAAGATGAGGAAGCCAAGAAGCCAGATACGACGAAGCCCTCCTCACCTCTGGACTGTTCGCATCGCTGTCTTTCTTCAGCGCGAGTCCGAACTCGAGGCTGGTTGCCTGGCAACGCATCCAGCGCCGGTGGAGGCTGTTGTACGTGTTCGCGCTGAAGTTGGTCGTCGAGTTCTCCTCCAGCAGCGAAACCATGCTGCTGAACGAAGCCACTGAAGGAGAGAGCAAATGAGCGAGTGAGCGACGCGGTCGACAGACAGACGAACAAAACTGCGAGAAGACGGCGCCGTTGCCGAGAAATTCGAAAAATTCACTCGCGAATTCATCCGCATTAGTTGTAAGCGTGTCGCATAAAACGTCGTCCGGAGAAACGACTAAACGTATTTGAAATAAAAGTCGTCGCGAAAAATTATTCGATTATAACAATTTTATAATGAACCTTCTTTTAAAAAAATGAAGAAAATAAAAGGAGAAGAAAAATTAAGGAAAAGAAGAATTGAGGAAAAAAGAATTAAGGAAAAGAAAAAAATGAAAAGGATAAAAGGAAAAGGTAAATAAAGGAAAAGGAGAATAAAAGGAAAAGAACAATAAGGAAAAGACAGTTACTATTAAAAATTAAACTAATAATAAAACTAATTATAAAAAACCTAATCCAACGATAAGTTACTGTATACGCCATATTTTTAAATATAGCGTATATATATATTTTAATATACTATTATATATATATTATATATATATACGTACAGATATTTTCGGCCAATATCAGACTTGCCTGACAATTTCACAGTGTTTAATTTCGCCCTGCAGTGAATTATGAAAATTCGCGATCGTATATACGATACTAATTATTCGCATTGTTTGTTATTTTCGGCTGGTCGCGGACTGCGTCGCGATTCGCGAAAATTAAACCACCACGAAATATACAGCGTATACAGTAGTGCGTCTGCTTCACAGAGCATTACAGATCGCCAACAGATGGCGCCGGCGTCACCCCGCTGGTTTACCAGATGCGAGGGAGGTAGAGAAGTTGCCGTCGCCGACGCTGCTTCGTCGTGGCCGTGGCGGCACCGCTAGCGGGTGACTCTCGCGATCCTGGTCCTCGACACTCCCGCCAGGCTCCTGCAGACACATCGCAACACATCTCTTCAGGGAGAGCGTGCGTCATCAGCGCGTAAGCGCTATCGCAAAACAATCTCTCTCGTGAGGCGTAATCGTCGATCGGCGACGCGCGCGCATCGCAAAACATCTCTCTCAGTGAGGCGTGCGTCATCGCGCGCGCATCGCAAAACATCTCTCTCAGTGAGGCGTGCGTCATCGCGCGCGTAATTGAGCGCTATACGCAAAACCATCTCTCATCAGTGAGGCGTGCGTCATCGCGTCGCAATAGTCGGGCGCTCGCAAAACATCTCTCTCTGAGGCGTGCGTCGTTGTGCGGGCGTGCATCCGGCAAACATCTCTCTCAGTGAGGCGTGTTATCGCGCGCAAGCGTGCATGCGCAAAAACATTCTCTCGTCAGTGGCGGGCGTGCGTCTCCGCGCGAAGCGCATTGCGCAAAAGCATCTCTCTCAGTGAGGCGTGCGTCGCCGCGCGCGCATCGCACTCTACTCTCAGGGAGGCGTGCGTCGCGCGCGGCGCGCATCGCAAAACATCTCTCTCAGTGAGGCGTGCGTCGTCGCGCGCAGGCCGCATCCGCAAACATCTCTCTCAGTGAGGCGTGCGTCATCGCGCGCGTGCATCCGCAAAAACATCTGCTGCTCAGTGAGCGTTGTTATCGGCGCCGCAAAGGCAGCCGCCATCCGGCAAAACATCTCTCTACAGTGAGGCGTGCGTCGTCGCGCGGCCATGCGCGATACGCAAACCACATCTCTCTCATTGAGGCGTGCGTGCGTCGCGCGCGGCAGCGCGATGCGCAAAACATCTCTCTCAGTGAGGCGTGGCGTGTTACGCGCAGCGAGATCGGAAAACAGTCTCTCTCAGTGAGGCGTACGTATGTTGCGCGCGCGCGATCGGCAAAACAATCTCTCTCAGTGAGGCCGTGCCGTCGTTGCGCAGCTAGCCAGAATGCGCAAAACATCTCTCTCAGTGAGGCGTGTGCGTACGTTGCGCGCGCGTAGCATCGCAGTAACATCTCTCTCAAGTGAGGCGTGCGTCATGCGCGCGCGTGCAGAGGGCAGTGGTGTTTCCAGTAAGTTACTGCTTAACGTTAAATGGCTAAGATTGCACTAATTAATGATGATATATAAATGCACTAGATTTGCAATTCTTTCTCTAATACAAGTCATTATTTGTTCATCTCGGATCCCTCTGGATCTGTCTTCGTCTGTCGCAAGTTACGAGATGTTTCGGTACTGTTTAGTACGTAACCTTACTGTAATTACGTGAATGTTACATGATTACGTAATCTTACTTTTAATAGGCGTAATGTTAAGAGCAAATTTAGCGAGGATTTTTCGTTCTCGTAACTTTAAGGGCGATATTCTTGTCAAAGGGTTAGGGAGACGGGAGGGAAGGGGAGGAGAGGAGAGGGGAGGGAGGGGACGAGGCGATTGTGTTGTACTTATATATCTTGCCACTCGCAGGCCCAGCCCAGTGGACATGGGGAGGGGAGGAGAAGAGGGAGAGAGGGGAGGGAGAGGGAGACAGGGAGGGGGATAGGGGTGGTGGTATCGTCGCTCCACACTGCTTCACTCACCTTTTGTCAGCAGGGGACCGCCCAGCGATAGGAGGAGTGGAGTGGAAGAAAGAAGAGGGAGAGGGGAGATACAGAAGGGGAGGAGAGAGCAGGAGAAAGGGAAAGGAAAGGGAGGGAGAGAGGGGGAGGGAGAGGAAGGAAGGAGAGGGAGAGGGAGAGAGGGAGAGAGGAGGTAGTGAGAGGAGAGGGAGGGGAAGGGGAAGAGGGGAGGAGGGAGGGAAAGGAAGGGAGAGAAGGGAGGAAGAGGGAGAGAGGGAAGGAAGGAGAGGGAGAGAGGAGGGGGTGGTGGTTATCGTCGGCTGCCACACTGCTCACTCACCCTTGTTGTCGGCGGGCCGGCCCAGCGATGGCGTGATGTAATCACTCACCGACGCTCGGAAACAACTTGCCGGGAGCTGCGTCGCGCTGCTGCTCGCTCCTGGTGGGCGCAAAAGCAAACGTAAACGCTCCGGAGACCGAGAACACGCGTCGCGCACGAATGACGGCCGTTCCAACGTTAGACGACGAGAATCCTAAGCGATGACGTCATCGACAGACGGTTCTAGCCACCAATCGTTACTAGCAGAAGATGCCAACACTTATTTTGAAAGCAATCTGTAGTTTCTGGCCATCAATTAGTATTCGAGGAGCCACGTAGTGACGATTTGCTAGGGGTCCGGCATGCCCCCCCCGGAAAAATGCTTGATTCTGAGATGCAATTTCCTTCATTCTGAGGGTCAAAAATGACAATAATATGACAAACCAATACAATATTAAAAAAAATATATAATTTTTCGATCACAGTGAAATTCGTAGTTTGAAATAAAACCTGGTCGTAGTGGTGCAGAAAGGAAATAGAAATTTCGTATAAAATAATGGGATAAATCGTAGTGGTTCAGGCATTCTGTACTACGCTGCAATCTCACCCGATAGGCCCAGCATGAGCCTGCAAGGCACGCAGCGATGACTCAGGAGGGTCGATGGGGTCGACACACGGTGGACATCATAGCTGGTCGCGGCCGCGGAGTGATGTTGCAGCTTCAGCATCGTGCCGGCAGACGACATCGCCAGGGGGGGGGGGGGGGGGGGGCGCTGCCGAATATCATCTCGCCGATCAGACTTCACGTCCGAGCGCAAAGCGCCGCAGAACCTGGCGGCGGCGAGAAAACAAGAGAACGTGCGGTGACAGCAGCAGCAGCAACTGTCGGGAAGAACAAGAGAGGCGTCGGTGACTAGGGTCGCACGCCGAGGCGAGTCTGCTTAGCCACCGCCTACCGCCTGACGCGACTCTCTCTCTCTACTCTGTTTCTCTTTGCTTTCGCTTCTCTTTCTTTAACTTTCTCCTCTCTCTCTCGCTCATTTCTCTCATTGCTCTCAACTGCTCGATCTGCTCTATCTGTCTCTCCCTCTCTTCATTTCACACTCATTCTCTCTCTTCTCTTCTCTCTCCGTCCCATCCTACTCTCTTTGCTCTCTCATGTTCACCACTCCCTCCCTCCGCTCTCACCTCTCTCTCTGCTCTCTTATCATTCCTTCTCCCTCCGTGCCTCCCTCTCTCTCATTCCTTCCTCCCTCTCTCCCTCCCTCCTCGCCTCTCACTCCTCCAGTCGCTCCTCTCTCTTTCAATCTCTCCCTCATCTCATTCGCAGCATCTTCCTCCCCCTGCCTTCTCGCCCCTCTCTCTCCTCCCTCCTCCCCCTCCCCTTCCTCCTCCTCGACTCATTCTCCGACTCTCCTACTCCCTGCCTTCCGCTCCCCCTCTCCCTCTCACCTCCCTCCCCTCTCTCTTCTCTGTTGGCATAACCTGTAAGGTAATTTCTGTTGCGTCGGTGGTCATGTGGCTGCTGGCTGGTCACTCTCTCACCTCCACACCTCTCCCCCTTCCTCTCCCCGCTCTCTCTCTCTGGGTGGGCGTAACTGGTAGGATAATTCTGTATCGTCGCGTGTCACTGTGCTGCTGGCTGTCCTCCCTCCTCCTCCCCCCCTCCGTCCCTTCACCTCCTCCTACCTCCTCTCCTCACCCCTCGTCCCCCCCTCCCCCTCTCTCTCTCTGCTGGGCGTACCTGGTAGGGTAATTTTTGTTCGTCGGTGGTCTGTGGCTCTGGCTGCCTGGTGTTGGCCGTCCTAACCGCTCGTACACCTTCCCACATTGTGTCTTCTTCTGAAAACATAACAACAGAAACGCATAAAGTGAGCATAACGTAATGCAACGCGCAACGTAACACAGCATAATGTAATGCAATGTTTAGCGTAACGTAATGTATGAACGTAATGCAAATTGAACGTAATGCAACGGTGGGCGACAACGTAACGCAAAATAATGTAATGTAACGTAATAGCAAGTACGTAACAGAACCCACTGTAACTTGACCTAATGTGATGTAATGTAATTAACGTAACAGAAGTAAGTAACGTAATGCAATGCTATACGTAACAGAACACATGTAACTTGACATAATGTAATGTAATGTAATTGTACGCACCGAATGTAATGTAACGTAATGCAATGTAATCGTAACATACACAATATGTATCGTAACATAATGTAATGTATGAACCGGCAATTAACGGCAACATAATGTAATGTAGCGTAATGCAATGTACGTAACAGAACAAAATGTAACTTGAACATGAAATGATAACTAATGGCAATGTAAGCGTAATAAGAATGTAGATGTAACGTAATGCGATGTAACGTAGAACAGAACTCAATGTAACATAACATAACTGTAATGTAATGTAATGTACGGTAACAGGAATGATGTAACGTATGCAATGCACGTGAACTGCATATCAATGCAATGTAAACATGAAATGTAATCAATGTAACGTAACATAAGCAATTCACGCGTAATGCCATGTAACGTAACAGTAACAACAATGTAACGTAACTAATGCTAATGTAATGCAATGTAACGTATGCACTTAGTCGCAGCAAAGACTGTATATGTAATGTAGACGTACGTGTAATGCAGATGTACGTAACAACGTAATGCAGCTGCAAAATAATACAAAGTAAGTGCA
>NW_014579075.1:37194-39025 GCF_000485595.1 Priapulus caudatus
ATGTAATGCAATGTTACGTAACGTAATGCAATGTAACGTAATGCAATGTAACGTAATGCAATGTAACGTAATGCAATGTAACGTAATGCAATGTAACGTAATGCAATGTAACGTAATGCAACGCGCAACGTAACACAGCATAATGTAATGCAATGTTACATAACGTAATGTAATGTAACGTAATGCAATGCGCAACGTAACGCAACATAATGTAATGTAACGTAACAGAACACAATGTAACTTGACATAATGTGATGTAATGTAATGTAACGTAACAGAATGTAATGTAACGAAATGCAATGTAACGTAACATCATGTAATGTAATGTAATGTAACGCAACAGAATGTAATGCAACATAATGCAATGTAATGTAACAAAACACAATGTAACTTGACATAATGTAACGTAATGCAACACGCAATGTAACGCAACATAATGTAATGTAACGTAATGTAACGTAATGTAACGTAATTCACTGCAAAATAATACAACGTAATGCAACGTAACATATTGTAATGTTATGTAACGTAATGCAATGTAACGTAATAGAATGTAATGTAACGTAATGCAATGTAACGTAACAGAACATAATGTAATGTAATGTAATGTAACGTAACAGAATGTAATGTAACGTAATGCAATGCAACGTAATGCAATATAATGCAATGTAACATAATTTAATGCAATGTAACGTAACATAACGCAATTCACAGCGTAATGCAATGTAATGAAACAGAACACAATGTAACGTAATGTAACGTAATGCACTGCAACGTAATGCAACGCGCAACGTAACGTAATGCAATGTAACGTAGTGTAATGCAAAGTAACGTAACAACGTAATGCACTGCAAAATAATACAACGTAATGCAACGTAACACAATGTCATGCAATGTAACGTAATGTAATGCAATGTAATGTGACATTATGTAATGTAACATTACGTAATGTAACGGACCGTAATCGAATGAGCCCGGTCACGATACTGGCATAATAGACATGCACGAGACATGCGTCTCACCTGAGGCTGTGAGGCAAGCTTCTTCACGGACTTGGAGTCGAACAGCAGGCTGCGACCCTTTGTCTCGCAGTCTCGGAACACGACGAGTCGGATCTGTTCCCTGTGCAGCGGCGGGTGCGGCGTCCTGTAAACAACAACAACGACAACGATGTCAACAACAATAACAACAACGATGATGGGGATGATGATGATGGCAGCAGCGGCGATGATGACGATGGCGATCCGACGGGCGTGAACAGAATCACTTACACTGTGGACTTTTTTTTTTAACTTTTACTATTTACGGTGACGTAGTTTCACTTTAATCTACGGTGGCCCACAGCAGTCAGCGTACACATACACTCATGTCATTCTGTTGAAGTGGTGCATGTGCACAGCGGTGTTTTTTTTCTAAGCACAGCGGCGCACTCGATCCGAGCAAAGAGGGAAAAAACAATGTCTACGTACGTGCGCAAGGTACAAAAAAATACGAATGTCAAATAAGAGGCGATAAACATGACAGGTAAACTGACTCAGGTAAATATGTCAGGTAATCCCACACAGGTAGGCACTGCCGCTAAACACACACACACACACGCACGCACGCACGCACGCACACACACACACACTTGCATGCGCTATCTCTAGTGTCCCTCTACATATATGACCCTTCACGCACGCACGCACGCACGCACGCACGCGCGCACGCAGGCCTGGGGACCGTGACCGGCGTGTGAAGGTCACGCTATTATCGCAGCTGTGAGAGAGAGACTACATGGTTGCACTAAGAATCAGCTGCTGCTGCTGCTGCTGCTGCTGCTGCTGCTGCT
>NW_014579075.1:39790-44249 GCF_000485595.1 Priapulus caudatus
GTGAGGTAAAGGGGCAGAGCTAGCTGAGCTAGCCGAGTAAAGCTAGTTCTTGCAACATGCTAGAGGCAATCACGCGATAGGTATGGTGTGTGACTGCAGTAGGTGAATGTAGAGAGGATGCATCCCCTATCAGTCTCTCCCTTCTTACGTCTCTCTCTCTCTCTCTCTTCTCTCTCTCACTCTTTTCTCTCTTTCTTTCTCTCTCTCTCTCTCTTTCTCGTTCTCTCTCTCTCTCTCTCTCTCTATCACTCTCTCTCTCAGGGAGAGACTGATAGGGGATGCATCCTCTCTACATTCACCTACTGCAGTCACACACCATACCTATCGCGTGATTGCCTCTAGCATGTTGCAAGAACTAGCTTTACTCGGCTAGCTCAGCTAGCTCTGCCCCTTTACCTCACTCACCACTGCGTCTATCAAAAAGCAATACAACCAACTACGGCCACCGACCAAGGTGTCAATAAACCGACAAAACAATAACTAACTATGCGAGTGATCGTAGAACGAAAGAGCTCACATGTGGGTACTAATGGAGAGAGATTGAACGAGGTCGGGTCGGCAGCGGAGAAATCTATTATACAAACGAACTATAGCTAAAAATAAGACTCCTTGTGGGTTCGTGCTGGTGGTGCGGCAAGGAAGGGTTGGCTACTGGAGGAACTGCTTACATTTTTAATCATCTTAAATAGCTAAAATTCTGAATTTCTAAAATTCTGAAATTCTGAATTTTAAATTCTGAAATACTGAATTCTAAATTCTGAAATTCTGAATTCTAAATTCTACTCCTACATTCTGAACTTCTCTCTTTAATCTGACCCGCGACACACCCAGCCGCCGGACCACGTAAAGATGAGTCAATCCATTCCGGTGGTCAAGTCACGATGTGACACAGTAGGACGGCGGGGGGGCGTCGTCGCAAACAGATAGCCACAGTCAAATAGCCACGTTTGCCAGCCTGCCATGCAGCCACGCGGGAATTAGGTGGCAGCTGAGCCGAGCCTATTAACAGCAGTCGCAGTCCAGCAGCACAGCAAGTAGTAGTAGCAGCAGCAGCAGCAACAGTATAGCATAGCACACTGCCTGCAGTCCACACCAGTACAGCAGTAAATATATATGTATCAGTAGCACCACGCACTCAGCGTCAGCATACAGCAGCAGAACGCAGCAGCAGCACCTCAAGTAGCAGTAGTGGTAGCACACAGTACATCGCAGCACAGTCATACAGCAGAGCAGTACAGCCGTAGCAGAGAGCAGCATCATATCAGCAGTAGCCAACCAGCAGTACAGTACACGCAGTAGTAGCCAGCAAGTATCAGTAACACAGTAGCCGTAGCACAGCAGTAGTATAAGGCTAGTAGCAGCAGCCCGCTGCACATAGCCAGTAGTAGCACACCAGTCGCAGTACAGCAGCAGCAGCAGCAGCAGCCACAGTCACGTATCAGCAGTAGTACAGCACAGCTGCAGCATCGCAGTAGTAGCAGCACAGTACAGCAGCCCACAGCCAAGCAGTAGTACAGTAGTAGTAGCACAGCAGTAGTAGTAGTAGTAGTAGTAGCAGCAGCAGCAGCAGCAGTCTATAGCCCGCAGCTCACTAGTAAGCAGTATCAGCAGCTAGCGCACAGCCACGCAGCAGCCGCTAGCGCAGTAGCACAGCGACAGCTGGCAGCAGCAGCCAGTTTCGCAGTAGTAAGCAGCATCAGCAGTATCGGAGCCGCATAGTAGGTACAGCCAGCGAGCAGCAGCACAGCAGTCGCCGCAGCAGCAAGCCGCACCACACGGTACACACGCGTCAGTGGGCAATAAATAAATTCCCATCCCCATCGTCGTCGTCCTCGCATCATACATTACATTCATCATCATTAATTATCATCATCATCATCATCATCATCATCATCATCATCAATCATCACATCACCATCATCATCATCATCATCATCATCATCATCATCATCATCATCATCGACACTTCGTCCCCTCCCAGCTAACCACAGCCCCACGCACTGCACGCCGCCCAATGCCACCACCACGCACGCACGCCCCCCCACACCCACACCCGCACCACACAGCTGACTGCGTGCGCTGCTGTGTCGCTAATTTGGTCTCATTAAACAGCTGGTTACAACGGTCAATGAACTACCACCAGCTCGCTAAAATACTTCTCTTACATACTGCCCGCCTGTATGAGAAAGAGGGAGTGGAGTGGGAGAGAGAGAGAGAGAAGAGAGAGAGAGGAGAGAGAGAGAAGAAGAGAAGCAGAAGAGAGAGAGAGACGAGCGCAGAGAAAAGAGAGACGAGGCGAGAGAGAGAGCAGCGAGGAGGAGAGAAGATAGCGAGAGCGAGAGCGAGAGCGAGAGAGAGAAGCAGCAGAAAGAGAGCGAGAGCCCGAGAGAGACGAGAGGGGAGCGGAGAGAGATAGAAAGAGAGAGAGAGAGAGGCGCGACATTTAAGAGCGAGAGAGGAGCCGAGAGAGAGCGGAGCGAGAGAGAGCGAGAAGTGAGAGAGAGCAGCAGAAGCGGCGCGGAGAGCGAGCGAGCCGTTGAGAGAGAGAGAAGTGAGAGAGAGAGAGAGAGAGCGACACTCCATGGTTATGCATGTGAAACGCGTTCATGTCATACGCGACACACGCGGAACGAGGGACGCGCGCGACAAAGGCAAAACTGCACGTCACGCCGAGAGATAGCGACGATCGAACGTCGTCAACCGTTCTATCGCAAACCATACACACCACCCCGCACGCACACGCACAGCATGCTTAACATACACACCCACCACGCCCTCACCACCCACTCGCGCACAGCCCGCCCCACCCACTGTCACGCACCACACACACACACGCGCGCGCTGCACAAATCACACCACACACCCACACAACCCAACCACTGCTGCAGACAACCGGACGGTCTCGCCGGCTCGCTCATTGGACCCGGCCCCCAATATGAGGCCGTATCGCGAAGATGGAGCAGGGTGCTGGTAGCTAGGGAGAACCCAAAGCACTGCTATTCCGGATCAGGCCTGATTAAACGTGATTACTTAGCACGATTGGAGTGTAGTGTAGTGGTGAGGAGTGCGTGAGGGATGGCAAGGTTGAGGAGCGTGAAGAGAGGAGTGACGTGAGAAGAGAGTGAGGCCGTGAGGGAGGGGTGAGGGAGAAGGGGTGGAAAGGGGTAAGGGTGGGCTGGGGGTGAGCAGAGGGGTGAGGAGGGCTACGCACCCTCGCAGGGCGCGTCGGTCGAAAGTTTGTCCGTGGTTCGCCACAGTGCTGAATTCCGGCGCGCAAAATTCAGCAACCCCGCACTGCGTGACTGGTCAGCGCACCACGCACCACGCACACCACCCACACACACCCCACACACACATCACGGCCTTAACCAGTAAACCCCACCCACTCTATCCCTGTACGTCCCGCGACGCTCCTCTGCTAAACTTATAGGCGTGAAGCCTTCCACGCCGGTCATCGCATCCACCACGGACCGACCACCGTCGACTTAACACGAATCCAAACAACATCTACACGCGCATGACCCTCGATTTTACGCACCAATAGAAGATTAACATTTCGTTCCGATAGCTTAGACATCGCCGAAAGTACGTGAAAGGTCACGGATGTTATTTGTGGATTTCAAAGCCAGCCCCCACTCCCACCTCACCTAAGTTATTCCCGAGCGGACCGCTACAGCGAAGCAGTGTATTTGTTTTCCACCGCGATCCGTAGTTCCCCAGCTGTTACCATGGCAACACATATACGCATCTGAAGCAGACGATAGTCTGTTATGGTTGTTCGGCATCCGTTAGTAAGGCGGCGGTCCGTAACATCGCATTAAAACAAAAAATCGTTAATTGATAATTAATTAAATAATAATTAACCAAAAATTAAAGCGCATAAAACACACGTACAATCAGGGCGTTAATAAATGACAAACTCATATATTATAAATATATATTAACCCCTGTATAATGTACAATCAGTGTGCAATGAACACGCACGGGCAATGTACAATCAGTGTGCAATTAACAATCAGTGTGCAATGAACAGTCAACACGCACGTGTATTGTACAATCAGTGTGCAATGAACACGCACGTGCAATGTACAATCAGTGTGCAATGAACAGTCAACACGCACGTGTATTGTACAATCAGTGTGCAATGAACACGCACGTGAAATGTGCAATCAGTGTGCAATTTACAATCAGCGTTCAATGAACACGCACGTGAAATGTGCAATCAGTGTGCAATTTACAATCAGCGTTCAATGAACACGCACGTGCAATGTACAATCAGTGTGCAATGTACAATCAGTGACTGTGTGCAATAAACAGTCAACACGCACGTGTATTGTACAATCAGTGTGCAATGAACACGCACGTGCAATGTACAATCAGCGTGCAATGGTGCAATGTACAATCAGTGTGCAATGTGAAATCAGCGTGCAATGTACGATTACTGTACGCACGCGTACAC